>NW_026989336.1:0-113014 GCF_030222135.1 Aotus nancymaae
TAACAGAACGGTTGTCAATGTGTGCACTCAACTTCCAGAGTTAAACCCGTGTGTGGATTCAGCAGTCTGCAAACACTTTCTGTGCAGAGTCCCAAAACAGGCGTTTTCAGCCCATTACCGGCATATGGAAGAAACAGCAGTAAGCACAGGGAAATATGTACTTCCAAATCCAAAACGCAGCTATCTAACAGAACGGTTTTCAATGTGTGCACTCAACTTCCAGAGTTTAACCCGTGTGTGGATTCAGCAGTCTGCAAACACTTTCTCTGCAGAGTCCCCAAAACAGGCGATTCCAGCCCATTACCGGCGTATTTGAAGAAACAGCAGTAAGCAGAGGGAAATATCTGCTTCTAAATCCAAAACGCAGCTACCTAACAGAACGGTTGTCAATGTGTGCACTCAACTTCCAGAGTTAAACCCGTGTGTGGATTCAGCAGTCTGCAAACACTTTCTCTGCAGAGTCCCAAAACAGGCGTTTTCAGCCCATTACCGGCATATGGAAGAAACAGCAGTAAGCACAGGGAAATATCTGCTTCTAAATCCAAAACGCAGCTACCTAACAGAACGGTTGTCAATGTGTGCACTCAACTTCCAGAGTGAAACCCCTGTGTGGATTCAGCAGTCTGCAAACACTTTGTCTGCAGAGTCCCAAAACAGGCGTTTTCAGCCCATTATCGGCATATGGAAGAAACAGCAGTAAGCACAGGGAAATATCTGCTTCAAAATCCAAAACGCAGCTATCTAACAGAACGGTTGTCAATGTGTGCACTCAAATTCCAGAGTTAAACCCGTGTTTGGATTCAGCAGTCTGCAAACACTTTCTCTGCAGAGTCCCAAAACTGGCGTTTTCAGCCCATTACCGGCATACGGAAGAAACAGCTGTAAGCACAGGGAAATATCTCCTTCTCAATCCAAAACGCAGCTACCTAACAAAACGGTTGTCAATGTGTGCACTCAACTTCCAGAGTTAAACCCGTGTGTGGATTCAGCAGTCTGCAAACACTTTCTATGCAGAGTCCCAAAACATGCGTTTTCAGCCCATTACCGGCATATGGAAGAAACAGCAGTAAGCACAGGGAAATATCTGCTTCTAAATCCAAAACGCAGCTATCTAACAGAACGGTTGTCAATGTGTGCACTCAACTTCCAGAGTTAAACCCGTGTGTGGATTCAGCAGTCTGCAAACACTTTCTCTGCAGAGTCCCAAAACAGGCGTTTTCAGCCCATTACCGGCATATGGAAGAAACAGCAGTAAGCACAGGGAAATATCTGCTTCTAAATCCAAAACGCAGCTATCTAACAGAAAAGTTGTCAATGTGTGCACTCAACTTCCAGAGTTAAACCCGTGTGTGGATTCAGCAGTCTGCAAACAATTTCTCTGCAGAGTCCCAAAACAGGCGTTTTCAGCCCATTACCGGCATATGGAAGAAACAGCAGTAAGCACAGGGAAATATCTGCTTCTAAATCCAAAACGCAGCTATCTAACAGAACGGTTGTCAATGTGGGCACTCAACTTCCAGAGTTAAACCCGTGTGTGGATTCAGCAGTCTGCAAACACTTTCTCTGCAGAGTCCCAAAACAGGCGTTTTCAGCCCATTACCGGCATATGGAAGAAACAGCAGTAAGCACAGGGAAATATCTGCTTCTAAATCCAAAACGCAGCTATCTAACAGAAAAGTTGTCAATGTGTGCACTCAACTTCCAGAGTTAAACCCGTGTGTGGATTCAGCAGTCTGCAAACAATTTCTCTGCAGAGTCCCAAAACAGGCGTTTTCAGCCCATTACCGGCATATGGAAGAAACAGCAGTAAGCACAGGGAAATATCTGCTTCTAAATCCAAAACGCAGCTATCTAACAGAACGGTTGTCAATGTGGGCACTCAACTTCCAGAGTTAAACCCGTGTGTGGATTCAGCAGTCTGCAAACACTTTCTGTGCAGAGTCCCAAAACAGGCGTTTTCAGCCCATTACCGGCATATGGAAGGAACAGCAGTAAGCACAGGGAAATATCTGCTTCTAAATCCAAAACGCAGCTACCTAACAGAACGGTTGTCAATGTGGGCACTCAACTTCCAGAGTTAAACCCGTGTGTGGATTCAGCAGTCTGCAAACACTTTCTGTGCAGAGTCCCAAAACAGGCGTTTTCAGCCCATTACCGGCATATGGAAGAATCAGCAGTAAGCACAGGGAAATATCTGCTTCTAAATCCAAAACGCAGCTATCTAACAGAACGGTTGTCAATGTGTGCACTCAACTTCCAGAGTTAAACCCGTGTGTGGATTCAGCAGTCTGCAAACACTTTCTCTGCAGAGTCCCAAAACAGGCGTTCTCAGCCCATTATCTGCATATGGAAGAAACAGCAGTAAGCACACGGAAATATCTGCTTCTAAATCCAAAACGCAGCTATCTAACAGAACGGTTGTCAATGTGTGCACTCAACTTCCAGAGTTAAACCCGAGTGTGGATTCAGCAGTCTGCAAACACTTTCTCTGCAGAGTCCCAAACAGGCGTTTTCAGCCCCTTACCGGCATATGGAAGAAACAGCAGTAAGCACAGGGAAATATCTGCTTCTAAATCCAAAACGCAGCTATCTAACAGAACGGTTGTCAATGTGTGCACTCAACTTCCAGAGTTAAACCCGTGTGTGGATTCAGCAGTCTGCAAACACTTTCTGTGCAGAGTCCCAAAACAGGCGTTTTCAGCCCATTACCGGCATATGGAAGAAACAGCAGTAAGCACAGGGAAATATCTGCTTCTAAATCCAAAACGCAGCTATCAAACAGAACGGTTGTCAATGTGTGCACTCAACTTCCAGAGTTAAACCCGTGTGTGGATTCAGCAGTCTGCAAACACTTTCTGTGCAGAGTCCCAAAACAGGCGTTTTCAGCCCATTACCAGCATATGGAAGAAACAGCAGTAAGCACAGGGAAATATGTACTTCCAAATCTAAAACGCAGCTATCTAACAGAACGGTTGTCAATGTGTGCACTCAACTTCCAGAGTTAAACCCGTGTGTGGATTCAGTAGTCTGCAAACACTTTCTGTGCAGAGTCCCAAGACAGGTGTTTTCAGCCCATTACTGGCATATGGAAGAAACCCCAGTAAGCACAGTGAAATATCTGCTTCTAAATCCAAAACGCAGCTATCTAACAGAACGGTTGTCAATGTGTGCACTCAACTTCCAGAGTTCAACCCGTGTGTGGATTCAGCAGTCTGCAAACACTTTCTCTGCAGAGTCCCAAAAAAGGCGTTTTCAGCCCATTACAGGCATATGGAAGAAACAGCAGTAAGCACAGGGAAATATCTGCTTCTAAATCCAAAACGCAGCTATCTAACAGAACGGTTGTCAATGTGTGCACTCAACTTCCAGAGTTAAACCCGTGTGTGGATTCAGCAGTCTGCAAACACTTTCTGTGCAGAGTCCCAAATCAGGCGTTTTCAGCCCATTACCGGCATATGGAAGAAACAGCAGTAAACACAGGGAAATATCGGCTTCTAAATCCAAAACGCAGCTATCTAACAGAACGGTTGTCAATGTGTGCACTCAACTTAAGGATTTAAACCCGTGTGTGGATTCAGCAGTCTGCAAACACTTTCTCTGCAGAGTCCCAAACAGGCGTTTTCAGCCCCTTACCGGCATATGGAAGAAACAGCAGTAAGCACAGGGAAATATCTGCTTCTAAATCCAAAACGCAGCTATCTAACAGAACGGTTGTCAATGTGTGCACTCAACTTCCAGAGTTAAACCCGTGTGTGGATTCAGCAGTCTGCAAACACTTTCTGTGCAGAGTCCCAAAACAGGCGTTTTCAGCCCATTACCGGCATATGGAAGAAACAGCAGTAAGCACAGGGAAATATCTGCTTCTAAATCCAAAACGCAGCTATCTAACAGAACGGTTGTCAATGTGTGCACTCAACTTAAAGATTTAAATCCGTGTGTGGATTCAGCAGTCTGCAAACACTTTCTCTGCAGAGTCCCAAACAGGCGTTTTCAGCCCCTTACCGGCATATGGAAGAAACAGCAGTAAGCACAGGGAAATATCTGCTTCTAAATCCAAAACGCAGCTATCTAACAGAACGGTTGTCAATGTGTGCACTCAACTTCCAGAGTTAAACCCGTGTGTGGATTCAGCAGTCTGCAAACACTTTCTGTGCAGAGTCCCAAAACAGGCGTTTTCAGCCCATTACCGGCATATGGAAGAAACAGCAGTAAGCACAGGGAAATATCTGCTTCTAAATCCAAAATGCAGCTATATAACAGAACGGTTGTCAATGTGTGCACTCAACTTCCAGAGTTAAACCCGTGTGTGGATTCAGCAGTCTGCAAACACTTTCTCTGCAGAGTACCAAAACAGGCGTTCTCAGCCTATTATCGGCATATGGAAGAAACAGCAGTAAGCACAGGGAAATATCTGCTTCTAAATCCAAAACGCAGCTATCTAACAGAACGGTTGTCAATGTGTGCACTCAACTTCCAGAGTTAAACCCGTGTGTGGATTCAGCAGTCTGCAAACACTTTCTCTGCAGAGTCCCAAAACAGGCGTTTTCAGCCCATTACCGGCATATGGAAGAATCAGCAGTAAGCACAGGGAAATATCTGCTTCTAAATCCAAAACGCAGCTATCTAACAGAACGGTTGTCAATGTGTGCACACAACTTCCAGAGTTAAACCCGTATGTGGATTCAGCAGTCTGCAAACACTTTCTGTGCAGAGTCCCAAAACAGGCGTTTTCATCCCATTACCGGCATATGGAAGAAACAGCAGTAAGCACAGGGAAATATCTGCTTCTAAATCCAAAACGCAGCTATCTAACAGAACGGTTGTCAATGTGTGCACTCAACTTAAAGATTTAAACCAGTGTGTGGATTCAGCAGTCTGCAAACACTTTCTCTGCAGAGTCCCAAACAGGCGTTTTCAGCCCCTTACCGGCATATGGAAGATACAGCAGTAAGCACAGGGAAATATCTGCTTCTAAATCCAAAACGCAGCTATCTAACAGAACGGTTGTCAATGTGTGCACTCAACTTCCAGAGTTAAACCCGTGTGTGGATTCAGCCGTCTGCAAACACTTTCTCTGCAGAGTCCCAAAACAGGCGTTTTCAGCCCATTACCGGCCTATGGAAGAAACAGCAGTAAGCACAGGGAAATATCTGCTTCTAAATCTAAAACGCAGCTATCTAACAGAACGGTTGTCAATGTGTGCACTCAAATTCCAGAGTTAAACCCGTGTTTGGATTCAGCTGTCTGCAAACACTTTCTCTGCAGAGTCCCAAAACTGGCGTTTTCAGCCCATTACCGGCATACGGAAGAAACAGCTGTAAGCACAGGGAAATATCTCCTTCTCAATCCAAAACGCAGCTACCTAACAAAACGGTTGTCAATGTGTGCACTCAACTTCCAGAGTTAAACCCGTGTGTGGATTCAGCAGTCTGCAAACACTTTCTATGCAGAGTCCCAAAACATGCGTTTTCAGCCCATTACCGGCATATGGAAGAAACAGCAGTAAGCACAGGGAAATATCTGCTTCTAAATCCAAAACGCAGCTATCTAACAGAACGGTTGTCAATGTGTGCACTCAACTTCCAGAGTTAAACCCGTGTGTGGATTCAGCAGTCTGCAAACACTTTCTCTGCAGAGTCCCAAAACAGGCGTTTTCAGCCCATTACCGGCATATGGAAGAAACAGCAGTAAGCACAGGGAAATATCTGCTTCTAAATCCAAAACGCAGCTATCTAACAGAAAAGTTGTCAATGTGTGCACTCAACTTCCAGAGTTAAACCCGTGTGTGGATTCAGCAGTCTGCAAACAATTTCTCTGCAGAGTCCCAAAACAGGCGTTTTCAGCCCATTACCGGCATATGGAAGAAACAGCAGTAAGCACAGGGAAATATCTGCTTCTAAATCCAAAACGCAGCTATCTAACAGAACGGTTGTCAATGTGGGCACTCAACTTCCAGAGTTAAACCCGTGTGTGGATTCAGCAGTCTGCAAACACTTTCTGTGCAGAGTCCCAAAACAGGCGTTTTCAGCCCATTACCGGCATATGGAAGGAACAGCAGTAAGCACAGGGAAATATCTGCTTCTAAATCCAAAACGCAGCTACCTAACAGAACGGTTGTCAATGTGGGCACTCAACTTCCAGAGTTAAACCCGTGTGTGGATTCAGCAGTCTGCAAACACTTTCTGTGCAGAGTCCCAAAACAGGCGTTTTCAGCCCATTACCGGCATATGGAAGAATCAGCAGTAAGCACAGGGAAATATCTGCTTCTAAATCCAAAACGCAGCTATCTAACAGAACGGTTGTCAATGTGTGCACTCAACTTCCAGAGTTAAACCCGTGTGTGGATTCAGCAGTCTGCAAACACTTTCTCTGCAGAGTCCCAAAACAGGCGTTCTCAGCCCATTATCTGCATACGGAAGAAACAGCAGTAAGCACACGGAAATATCTGCTTCTAAATCCAAAACGCAGCTATCTAACAGAACGGTTGTCAATGTGTGCACTCAACTTCCAGAGTTAAACCCGAGTGTGGATTCAGCAGTCTGCAAACACTTTCTCTGCAGAGTCCCAAACAGGCGTTTTCAGCCCCTTACCGGCATATGGAAGAAACAGCAGTAAGCACAGGGAAATATCTGCTTCTAAATCCAAAACGCAGCTATCTAACAGAACGGTTGTCAATGTGTGCACTCAACTTCCAGAGTTAAACCCGTGTGTGGATTCAGCAGTCTGCAAACACTTTCTGTGCAGAGTCCCAAAACAGGCGTTTTCAGCCCATTACCGGCATATGGAAGAAACAGCAGTAAGCACAGGGAAATATCTGCTTCTAAATCCAAAACGCAGCTATCAAACAGAACGGTTGTCAATGTGTGCACTCAACTTCCAGAGTTAAACCCGTGTGTGGATTCAGCAGTCTGCAAACACTTTCTGTGCAGAGTCCCAAAACAGGCGTTTTCAGCCCATTACCAGCATATGGAAGAAACAGCAGTAAGCACAGGGAAATATGTACTTCCAAATCTAAAACGCAGCTATCTAACAGAACGGTTGTCAATGTGTGCACTCAACTTCCAGAGTTAAACCCGTGTGTGGATTCAGTAGTCTGCAAACACTTTCTGTGCAGAGTCCCAAGACAGGTGTTTTCAGCCCATTACTGGCATATGGAAGAAACCCCAGTAAGCACAGTGAAATATCTGCTTCTAAATCCAAAACGCAGCTATCTAACAGAACGGTTGTCAATGTGTGCACTCAACTTCCAGAGTTCAACCCGTGTGTGGATTCAGCAGTCTGCAAACACTTTCTCTGCAGAGTCCCAAAAAAGGCGTTTTCAGCCCATTACAGGCATATGGAAGAAACAGCAGTAAGCACAGGGAAATATCTGCTTCTAAATCCAAAACGCAGCTATCTAACAGAACGGTTGTCAATGTGTGCACTCAACTTCCAGAGTTAAACCCGTGTGTGGATTCAGCAGTCTGCAAACACTTTCTGTGCAGAGTCCCAAATCAGGCGTTTTCAGCCCATTACCGGCATATGGAAGAAACAGCAGTAAACACAGGGAAATATCGGCTTCTAAATCCAAAACGCAGCTATCTAACAGAACGGTTGTCAATGTGTGCACTCAACTTAAGGATTTAAACCCGTGTGTGGATTCAGCAGTCTGCAAACACTTTCTCTGCAGAGTCCCAAACAGGCGTTTTCAGCCCCTTACCGGCATATGGAAGAAACAGCAGTAAGCACAGGGAAATATCTGCTTCTAAATCCAAAACGCAGCTATCTAACAGAACGGTTGTCAATGTGTGCACTCAACTTCCAGAGTTAAACCCGTGTGTGGATTCAGCAGTCTGCAAACACTTTCTGTGCAGAGTCCCAAAACAGGCGTTTTCAGCCCATTACCGGCATATGGAAGAAACAGCAGTAAGCACAGGGAAATATCTGCTTCTAAATCCAAAACGCAGCTATCTAACAGAACGGTTGTCAATGTGTGCACTCAACTTAAAGATTTAAACCCGTGTGTGGATTCAGCAGTCTGCAAACACTTTCTCTGCAGAGTCCCAAACAGGCGTTTTCAGCCCCTTACCGGCATATGGAAGAAACAGCAGTAAGCACAGGGAAATATCTGCTTCTAAATCCAAAACGCAGCTATCTAACAGGACGGTTGTCAATGTGTGCACTCAACTTCCAGAGTTAAACCCGTGTGTGGATTCAGCAGTCTGCAAACACTTTCTGTGCAGAGTCCCAAAACAGGCGTTTTCAGCCCATTACCGGCATATGGAAGAAACAGCAGTAAGCACAGGGAAATATCTGCTTCTAAATCCAAAATGCAGCTATATAACAGAACGGTTGTCAATGTGTGCACTCAACTTCCAGAGTTAAACCCGTGTGTGGATTCAGCAGTCTGCAAACACTTTCTCTGCAGAGTACCAAAACAGGCGTTCTCAGCCTATTATCGGCATATGGAAGAAACAGCAGTAAGCACAGGGAAATATCTGCTTCTAAATCCAAAACGCAGCTATCTAACAGAACGGTTGTCAATGTGTGCACTCAACTTCCAGAGTTAAACCCGTGTGTGGATTCAGCAGTGTGCAAACACTTTCTCTGCAGAGTCCCAAAACAGGCGTTTTCAGCCCATTACCGGCATATGGAAGAATCAGCAGTAAGCACAGGGAAATATCTGCTTCTAAATCCAAAACGCAGCTATCTAACAGAACGGTTGTCAATGTGTGCACACAACTTCCAGAGTTAAACCCGTATGTGGATTCAGCAGTCTGCAAACACTTTCTGTGCAGAGTCCCAAAACAGGCGTTTTCATCCCATTAACGGCATATGGAAGAAACAGCAGTAAGCACAGGGAAATATCTGCTTCTAAATCCAAAACGCAGCTATCTAACAGAACGGTTGTCAATGTGTGCACTCAACTTAAAGATTTAAACCAGTGTGTGGATTCAGCAGTCTGCAAACACTTTCTCTGCAGAGTCCCAAACAGGCGTTTTCAGCCCCTTACCGGCATATGGAAGAAACCCCAGTAAGCACAGTGAAATATCTGCTTCTAAATCCAAAACGCAGCTATCTAACAGAACGGTTGTCAATGTGTGCACTCAACTTCCAGAGTTCAACCCGTGTGTGGATTCAGCAGTCTGCAAACACTTTCTCTGCAGAGTCCCAAAAAAGGCGTTTTCAGCCCATTACAGGCATATGGAAGAAACAGCAGTAAGCACAGGGAAATATCTGCTTCTAAATCCAAAACGCAGCTATCTAACAGAACGGTTGTCAATGTGTGCACTCAACTTCCAGAGTTAAACCCGTGTGTGGATTCAGCAGTCTGCAAACACTTTCTGTGCAGAGTCCCAAATCAGGCGTTTTCAGCCCATTACCGGCATATGGAAGAAACAGCAGTAAACACAGGGAAATATCGGCTTCTAAATCCAAAACGCAGCTATCTAACAGAACGGTTGTCAATGTGTGCACTCAACTTAAGGATTTAAACCCGTGTGTGGATTCAGCAGTCTGCAAACACTTTCTCTGCAGAGTCCCAAACAGGCGTTTTCAGCCCCTTACCGGCATATGGAAGAAACAGCAGTAAGCACAGGGAAATATCTGCTTCTAAATCCAAAACGCAGCTATCTAACAGAACGGTTGTCAATGTGTGCACTCAACTTCCAGAGTTAAACCCGTGTGTGGATTCAGCAGTCTGCAAACACTTTCTGTGCAGAGTCCCAAAACAGGCGTTTTCAGCCCATTACCGGCATATGGAAGAAACAGCAGTAAGCACAGGGAAATATCTGCTTCTAAATCCAAAACGCAGCTATCTAACAGAACGGTTGTCAATGTGTGCACTCAACTTAAAGATTTAAACCCGTGTGTGGATTCAGCAGTCTGCAAACACTTTCTCTGCAGAGTCCCAAACAGGCGTTTTCAGCCCCTTACCGGCATATGGAAGAAACAGCAGTAAGCACAGGGAAATATCTGCTTCTAAATCCAAAACGCAGCTATCTAACAGGACGGTTGTCAATGTGTGCACTCAACTTCCAGAGTTAAACCCGTGTGTGGATTCAGCAGTCTGCAAACACTTTCTGTGCAGAGTCCCAAAACAGGCGTTTTCAGCCCATTACCGGCATATGGAAGAAACAGCAGTAAGCACAGGGAAATATCTGCTTCTAAATCCAAAATGCAGCTATATAACAGAACGGTTGTCAATGTGTGCACTCAACTTCCAGAGTTAAACCCGTGTGTGGATTCAGCAGTCTGCAAACACTTTCTCTGCAGAGTACCAAAACAGGCGTTCTCAGCCTATTATCGGCATATGGAAGAAACAGCAGTAAGCACAGGGAAATATCTGCTTCTAAATCCAAAACGCAGCTATCTAACAGAACGGTTGTCAATGTGTGCACTCAACTTCCAGAGTTAAACCCGTGTGTGGATTCAGCAGTGTGCAAACACTTTCTCTGCAGAGTCCCAAAACAGGCGTTTTCAGCCCATTACCGGCATATGGAAGAATCAGCAGTAAGCACAGGGAAATATCTGCTTCTAAATCCAAAACGCAGCTATCTAACAGAACGGTTGTCAATGTGTGCACACAACTTCCAGAGTTAAACCCGTATGTGGATTCAGCAGTCTGCAAACACTTTCTGTGCAGAGTCCCAAAACAGGCGTTTTCATCCCATTAACGGCATATGGAAGAAACAGCAGTAAGCACAGGGAAATATCTGCTTCTAAATCCAAAACGCAGCTATCTAACAGAACGGTTGTCAATGTGTGCACTCAACTTAAAGATTTAAACCAGTGTGTGGATTCAGCAGTCTGCAAACACTTTCTCTGCAGAGTCCCAAACAGGCGTTTTCAGCCCCTTACCGGCATATGGAAGATACAGCAGTAAGCACAGGGAAATATCTGCTTCTAAATCCAAAACGCAGCTATCTAACAGAACGGTTGTCAATGTGTGCACTCAACTTCCAGAGTTAAACCCGTGTGTGGATTCAGCCGTCTGCAAACACTTTCTCTGCAGAGTCCCAAAACAGGCGTTTTCAGCCCATTACCGGCCTATGGAAGAAACAGCAGTAAGCACAGGGAAATATCTGCTTCTAAATCCAAAACGCAGCTATCTAACAGAACGGTTGTCAATGTGTGCACTCAACTTCCAGAGTTAAACCCGTGTGTGGATTCAGCAGTCTGCAAACACTTTCTCTGCAGAGTCCCAAAAAAGGCGTTTTCAGCCCATTACCGGCATATGGAGGAAACAGCAGTAAGCACAGGCAAATATCTGCTTCTAATTCCAAAACGCAGCTAACTAATAGAACGGTTGTCAATGTGTGCACTCAACTTCCAGAGTTAAACCCGTGTGTGGATTCAGCTGTCTGGAAACACTTTCTCTGCAGAGTCCCAAAACAGGCGTTTTCAGCCCATTACCGGCATATGGAAGAAACAGCAGTAAGCACAGGGAAATATCTCCTTCTAAATCCAAAACGCAGCTATCTAACAGAACGGTTGTCAATGTGTGCACTCAACTTCCAGAGTTAAACCCGTGTGTGGATTCAGCAGTCTGCAAACACTTTCTCTGCAGAGTCCCAAAACAGGCGTTTTCAGGCCATTACCAGCATATGGAGGAAACTGCAGTAAGCACAGGGAAATATCTGCTTCTAATTCCAAAACGCAGCTACCTAACAGAACGGTTGTCAATGTGTGCACTCAACTTCCAGAGTTAAACCCGTGTGTGGATTCAGCAGTCTGCAAACACTTTCTCTGCAGAGTCCCAAAACAGGCGTTTTCAGCCCATTACAGGCATATGGAAGAAACAGCAGTAAGCACAGGGAAATATCTGCTTCTAAATCGAAAACGCAGCTATCTAACAGAACGGCTGTCAATGTGTGCACTCAACTTCCAGAGTTAAACCGGTGTGTGGATTCAGCAGTCTGCAAACACTTTCTGTGCAGAGTCCCAAAACAGGCGTTTTCAGCCCATTACCGGCATATGGAAGAAACAGCAGTAAGCACAGGGAAATATCTGCTTCTAAATCCAAAACACAGCTATCTAACAGAACGGTTGTCAATGTGTGCACTCAACTTCCAGAGTTAAACTGGTGTGTGGATTCAGCAGTCTGCAAACACTTTCTCTGCAGAGTCCCAAAACAGGCGTTTTCAGCCCATTACCGGCATATGGAAGAAACAGCAGTAAGCACAGGGAAATATCTGCTTCTAAATCCAAAACGCAGCTATCTAACAGAACGGTTGTCAATGTGTGCACTCAACTTCCAGAGTTAAACCCGTGTGTGGATTCAGCAGTCTGCAAACACTTTCTGTGCAGAGTCCCAAAACAGGCGTTTTCAGCCCATTAACGGCATATGGAAGAAACAGCAGTAAGCACAGGGAAATATCTGCTTCTAAATCCAAAACACAGCTATCTAGCAGAACGGTTGTCAATGTGTGCACTCAACTTCCAGAGTTAAACCCGTGTGTGGATTCAGCAGTCTGCAAGCACTTTCTCTGCAGAGTCCCAAAACAGGCGATTTCAGCCCATTACCGGCATATTTGAAGAAACAGCAGTAAGCAGAGGGAAATATCTGCTTCTAAATCCAAAACGCAGCTACCTAACAGAACGGTTGTCAATGTGTGCACTCAACTTCCAGAGTTAAACCCGTGTGTGGATTCAGCAGTCTGCAAACACTTTCTCTGCAGAGTCCCAAAACAGGCGTTTTCAGCCCATTACCGGCATATGGAAGAAACAGCAGTAAGCACAGGGAAATATCTGCTTCTAAATCCAAAACGCAGCTACCTAACAGAACGGTTGTCAATGTGTGCACTCAACTTCCAGAGTTAAACCCGTGTGTGGATTCAGCAGTCTGCAAACACTTTCTCTGCAGAGTCCCAAAACTGGCGTTTTCAGCCCATTACCGGCATACGGAAGAAACAGCTGTAAGCACAGGGAAATATCTGCTTCTCAATCCAAAACGCAGCTACCTAACAAAACGGTTGTCAATGTGTGCACTCAACTTCCAGAGTTAAACCCGTGTGTGGATTCAGCAGTCTGCAAACACTTTCTATGCAGAGTCCCAAAACAGGCGTTTTCAGCCCTTTACCGGCATATGGAAGAAACAGCAGTAAGCACAGGGAAATATCTGCTTGTAAATCCACAACGCAGCTATCTAACAGAACGGTTGTCAATGTGGGCACTCAACTTCCAAAGTGAAACCCGTGTGTTGATTCAGCAGTCTGCAAACTCTTTCTCTGCAGAGTCCCAAAACATGCGTTTTCAGCCCATTACCGGCATATGGAAGAAACAGCAGTAAGCACAGGGAAATATCTGCTTATAAATCCAAAACGCAGCTATCTAACAGAACGGTTGTCAATGTGTGCACTCAACTTCCAGAGTTAAACCCGTGTGTGGATTCAGCAGTCTTCAAACACTTTCTCTGCAGAGTCCCAAAACATGCGTTTTCAGCCCATTACCGGCATATGGAAGAAACAGCAGTAAGCACAGGGAAATATCTGCTTATAAATCCAAAACGCAGCTATCTAACAGAACGGTTGTCAATGTGTGCACTCAACTTCCAGAGTTAAACCCGTGTGTGGATTCAGCAGTCTGCAAACACTTTCTCTGCAGAGTCCCAAAACAGGCGTTTTCAGCCCATTACCGGCATATGGAAGAATCAGCAGTAAGCACAGGGAAATATCTGCTTCTAAATCCAAAACGCAGCTATCTAACAGAACGGTTGTCAATGTGTGCACTCAACTTCCAGAGTTAAACCCGTATGTGGATTCAGCAGTCTGCAAACACTTTCTGTGCAGAGTCCCAAAACAGGCGTTTTCAGCCCATTACCGGCATATGGAAGAAACAGCAGTAAGCACAGGGAAATATCTGCTTCTAAATCGAAAACGCAGCTATCTAACAGAACGGTTGTCAATGTGTGCACTCAACTTAAAGATTTAAACCAGTGTGTGGATTCAGCAGTCTGCAAACACTTTCTCTGCAGAGTCCCAAACAGGCGTTTTCAGCACCTTACCGGCATATGGAAGAAACAGCAGTAAGCACAGGGAAATATCTGCTTCTAAATCCAAAACGCAGCTATCTAACAGAACGGTTGTCAATGTGGGCACTCAACTTCCAGAGTTAAACCCGTGTGTGGATTCAGCAGTCTGCAAACACTTTCTCTGCAGAGTCCCAAAACAGGCGTTTTCAGGCCATTACCAGCATATGGAGGAAACTGCAGTAAGCACAGGGAAATATCTGCTTCTAATTCCAAAACGCAGCTACCTAACAGAACGGTTGTCAATGTGTGCACTCAACTTCCAGAGTTAAACCCGTGTGTGGATTCAGCAGTCTGCAAACACTTTCTCTGCAGAGTCCCAAAACAGGCGTTTTCAGCCCATTACAGGCATATGGAAGAAACAGCAGTAAGCACAGGGAAATATCTGCTTCTAAATCCAAAACGCAGCTATCTAACAGAACGGCTGTCAATGTGTGCACTCAACTTCCAGAGTTAAACCCGTGTGTGGATTCAGCAGTCTGCAAACACTTTCTCTGCAGAGTCCCAAAACAGGCGTTTTCAGCCCATTACCGGCATATGGAAGAGACAGCAGTAAGCACAGGGAAATATCTGCTTCTATATCCAAAACGCAGCTATCTAACAGAACGGTTGTCAATGTGTGCACTCAACATCCAGAGTTAAACCGGTGTGTGGATTCAGCAGTCTGCAAACACTTTCTGTGCAGAGTCCCAAAACAGGCGTTTTCAGCCCATTAACGGCATATGGAAGAAACAGCAGTAAGCACAGGGAAATATCTGCTTCTAAATCCAAAACACAGCTATCTAGCAGAACGGTTGTCAATGTGTGCACTCAACTTCCAGAGTTAAACCCGTGTGTGGATTCAGCAGTCTGCAAGCACTTTCTCTGCAGAGTCCCAAAACAGGCGATTTCAGCCCATTACCGGCATATTTGAAGAAACAGCAGTAAGCAGAGGGAAATATCTGCTTCTAAATCCAAAACGCAGATACCTAACAGAACGGTTGTCAATGTGTGCACTCAACTTCCAGAATTAAACCCGTGTGTGGATTCAGCAGTCTGCAAACACTTTCTCTGCAGAGTCCCAAAACAGGCGTTTTCAGCCCCTTACCGGCATATGGAAGATACAGCAGTAAGCACAGGGAAATATCTGCTTCTAAATCCAAAACGGAGCTATCTAACAGAACGGTTGTCAATGTGTGCACTCAACTTCCAGAGTTAAACCCGTGTGTGGATTCAGCCGTCTGCAAACACTTTCTCTGCAGAGTCCCAAAACAGGCGTTTTCAGCCCATTACCGGCCTATGGAAGAAACAGCAGTAAGCACAGGGAAATATCTGCTTCTAAATCCAAAACGCAGCTATCTAACAGAACGGTTGTCAATGTGTGCACTCAACTTCCAGAGTTAAACCCGTGTGTGGATTCAGCAGTCTGCAAACACTTTCTGTGCAGAGTCCCAAAACAGGCGTTTTCAGCCCATTAACGGCATATGGAAGAAACAGCAGTAAGCACAGGGAAATATCTGCTTCTAAATCCAAAACACAGCTATCTAGCAGAACGGTTGTCAATGTGTGCACTCAACTTCCAGAGTTAAACCCGTGTGTGGATTCAGCAGTCTGCAAGCACTTTCTCTGCAGAGTCCCAAAACAGGCGATTTCAGCCCATTACCGGCATATTTGAAGAAACAGCAGTAAGCAGAGGGAAATATCTGCTTCTAAATCCAAAACGCAGCTACCTAACAGAACGGTTGTCAATGTGTGCACTCAACTTCCAGAGTTAAACCCGTGTGTGGATTCAGCAGTCTGCAAACACTTTCTGTGCAGAGTCCCAAAACAGGCGTTTTCAGCCCATTACCGGCATATGGAAGAAACAGCAGTAAGCACAGGGAAATATCTGCTTCTAAATCCAAAACGCAGCTACCTAACAGAACGGTTGTCAATGTGTGCACTCAACTTCCAGAGTGAAACCCCTGTGTGGATTCAGCAGTCTGCAAACACTTTCTATGCAGAGTCCCAAAACAGGCGTTTTCATCCCATTATCGGCATATGGAAGAAACAGCAGTAAGCACAGGGAAATATCTGCTTCAAAATCCAAAACGCAGCTATCTAACAGAACGGTTGTCAATGTGTGCACTCAACTTCCAGAGTTAAACCCGTGTGTGGATTCAGCAGTCTGCAAACACTTTCTCTGCAGAGTCCCAAAACTGGCGTTTTCAGCCCATTACCGGCATACGGAAGAAACAGCTGTAAGCACAGGGAAATATCTGCTTCTCAATCCAAAACGCAGCTACCTAACAAAACGGTTGTCAATGTGTGGACTCAACTTCCAGAGTTAAACCCGTGTGTGGATTCAGCAGTCTGCAAACACTTTCTATGCAGAGTCCCAAAACAGGCGTTTTCAGCCCTTTACCGGCATATGGAAGAAACAGCAGTAAGCACAGGGAAATATCTTCTTGTAAATCCACAACGCAGCTATCTAACAGAACGGTTGTCAATGTGGGCACTCAACTTCCAAAGTGAAACCCGTGTGTGGATTCAGCAGTCTGCAAACTCTTTCTCTGCAGAGTCCCAAAACATGCGTTTTCAGCCCATTACCGGCATATGGAAGAAACAGCAGTAAGCACAGGGAAATATCTGCTTATAAATCCAAAACGCAGCTATCTAACAGAACGGTTGTCAATGTGTGCACTCAACTTCCAGAGTTAAACCCGTGTGTGGATTCAGCAGTCTTCAAACACTTTCTCTGCAGAGTCCCAAAACATGCGTTTTCAGCCCATTACCGGCATATGGAAGAAACAGCAGTAAGCACAGGGAAATATCTGCTTATAAATCCAAAACGCAGCTATCTAACAGAACGGTTGTCAATGTGTGCACTCAACTTCCAGAGTTAAACCCGTGTGTGGATTCAGCAGTCTGCAAACACTTTCTCTGCAGAGTCCCAAAACAGGCGTTTTCAGCCCATTACCGGCATATGGAAGAATCAGCAGTAAGCACAGGGAAATATCTGCTTCTAAATCCAAAACGCAGCTATCTAACAGAACGGTTGTCAATGTGTGCACTCAACTTCCAGAGTTAAACCCGTATGTGGATTCAGCAGTCTGCAAACACTTTCTGTGCAGAGTCCCAAAACAGGCGTTTTCAGCCCATTACCGGCATATGGAAGAAACAGCAGTAAGCACAGGGAAATATCTGCTTCTAAATCCAAAACGCAGCTATCTAACAGAACGGTTGTCAATGTGTGCACTCAACTTAAAGATTTAAACCAGTGTGTGGATTCAGCAGTCTGCAAACACTTTCTCTGCAGAGTCCCAAACAGGCGTTTTCAGCCCCTTACCGGCATATGGAAGAAACAGCAGTAAGCACAGGGAAATATCTGCTTCTAAATCCAAAACGCAGCTATCTAACAGAACGGTTGTCAATGTGGGCACTCAACTTCCAGAGTTAAACCCGTGTGTGGATTCAGCAGTCTGCAAACACTTTCTCTGCAGAGTCCCAAAACAGGCGTTTTCAGGCCATTACCAGCATATGGAGGAAACTGCAGTAAGCACAGGGAAATATCTGCTTCTAATTCCAAAACGCAGCTACCTAACAGAACGGTTGTCAATGTGTGCACTCAACTTCCAGAGTTAAACCCGTGTGTGGATTCAGCAGTCTGCAAACACTTTCTCTGCAGAGTCCCAAAACAGGCGTTTTCAGCCCATTACAGGCATATGGAAGAAACAGCAGTAAGCACAGGGAAATATCTGCTTCTAAATCCAAAACGCAGCTATCTAACAGAACGGCTGTCAATGTGTGCACTCAACTTCCAGAGTTAAACCCGTGTGTGGATTCAGCAGTCTGCAAACACTTTCTCTGCAGAGTCCCAAAACAGGCGTTTTCAGCCCATTACCGGCATATGGAAGAGACAGCAGTAAGCACAGGGAAATATCTGCTTCTAAATCCAAAACGCAGCTATCTAACAGAACGGTTGTCAATGTGTGCACTCAACATCCAGAGTTAAACCGGTGTGTGGATTCAGCAGTCTGCAAACACTTTCTGTGCAGAGTCCCAAAACAGGCGTTTTCAGCCCATTAACGGCATATGGAAGAAACAGCAGTAAGCACAGGGAAATATCTGCTTCTAAATCCAAAACACAGCTATCTAGCAGAACGGTTGTCAATGTGTGCACTCAACTTCCAGAGTTAAACCCGTGTGTGGATTCAGCAGTCTGCAAGCACTTTCTCTGCAGAGTCCCAAAACAGGCGATTTCAGCCCATTACCGGCATATTTGAAGAAACAGCAGTAAGCAGAGGGAAATATCTGCTTCTAAATCCAAAACGCAGCTACCTAACAGAACGGTTGTCAATGTGTGCACTCAACTTCCAGAATTAAACCCGTGTGTGGATTCAGCAGTCTGCAAACACTTTCTCTGCAGAGTCCCAAAACAGGCGTTTTCAGCCCATTACCGGCATATGGAAGAAACAGCAGTAAGCACAGGGAAATATCTGCTTCTAAATCCAAAACGCAGCTACCTAACAGAACGGTTGTCAATGTGTGCACTCAACTTCCAGAGTGAAACCCCTGTGTGGATTCAGCAGTCTGCAAACACTTTCTATGCAGAGTCCCAAAACAGGCGTTTTCAGCCCATTATCGGCATATGGAAGAAACAGCAGTAAGCACAGGGAAATATCTGCTTCAAAATCCAAAACGCAGCTATCTAACAGAACGGTTGTCAATGTGTGCACTCAACTTCCAGAGTTAAACCCGTGTGTGGATTCAGCAGTCTGCAAACACTTTCTCTGCAGAGTCCCAAAACTGGCGTTTTCAGCCCATTACCGGCATACGGAAGAAACAGCTGTAAGCACAGGGAAATATCTGCTTCTCAATCCAAAACGCAGCTACCTAACAAAACGGTTGTCAATGTGTGCACTCAACTTCCAGAGTTAAACCCGTGTGTGGATTCAGCAGTCTGCAAACACTTTCTATGCAGAGTCCCAAAACAGGCGTTTTCTGCCCTTTACCGGCATATGGAAGAAACAGCAGTAAGCACAGGGAAATATCTGCTTGTAAATCCACAACGCAGCTATCTAACAGAACGGTTGTCAATGTGGGCACTCAACTTCCAGAGTGAAACCCGTGTGTGGATTCAGCAGTCTGCAAACTCTTTCTCTGCAGAGTCCCAAAACATGCGTTTTCAGCCCATTACCGGCATATGGAAGAAACAGCAGTAAGCACAGGGAAATATCTGCTTATAAATCCAAAACGCAGCTATCTAACAGAACGGTTGTCAATGTGTGCACTCAACTTCCAGAGTTAAACCCGTGTGTGGATTCAGCAGTCTTCAAACACTTTCTCTGCAGAGTCCCAAAACATGCGTTTTCAGCCCATTACCGGCATATGGAAGAAACAGCAGTAAGCACAGGGAAATATCTGCTTCTAAATCCAAAACGCAGCTATCTAACAGAACGGTTGTCAATGTGTGCACTCAACTTCCAGAGTTAAACCCGTGTGTGGATTCAGCAGTCTGCAAACACTTTCTCTGCAGAGTCCCAAAACAGGCGTTTTCAGCCCATTACCGGCATATGGAAGAATCAGCAGTAAGCACAGGGAAATATCTGCTTCTAAATCCAAAACGCAGCTATCTAACAGAACGGTTGTCAATGTGTGCACTCAACTTCCAGAGTTAAACCCGTATGTGGATTCAGCAGTCTGCAAACACATTCTGTGCAGAGTCCCAAAACAGGCGTTTTCAGCCCATTACCGGCATATGGAAGAAACAGCAGTAAGCACAGGGAAATATCTGCTTCTAAATCCAAAACGCAGCTATCTAACAGAACGGTTGTCAATGTGTGCACTCAACTTCCAGAGTTAAACCCGTGTGTGGATTCAGCAGTCTGCAAACACTTTCTGTGCAGAGTCCCAAAACAGGCGTTTTCAGCCCATTAACGGCATATGGAAGAAACAGCAGTAAGCACAGGGAAATATCTGCTTCTAAATCCAAAACACAGCTATCTAGCAGAACGGTTGTCAATGTGTGCACTCAACTTCCAGAGTTAAACCCGTGTGTGGATTCAGCAGTCTGCAAGCACTTTCTCTGCAGAGTCCCAAAACAGGCGATTTCAGCCCATTACCGGCATATTTGAAGAAACAGCAGTAAGCAGAGGGAAATATCTGCTTCTAAATCCAAAACGCAGCTACCTAACAGAACGGTTGTCAATGTGTGCACTCAACTTCCAGAGTTAAACCCGTGTGTGGATTCAGCAGTCTGCAAACACTTTCTCTGCAGAGTCCCAAAACAGGCGTTTTCAGCCCATTACCGGCATATGGAAGAAACAGCAGTAAGCACAGGGAAATATCTGCTTCTAAATCCAAAACGCAGCTACCTAACAGAACGGTTGTCAATGTGTGCACTCAACTTCCAGAGTGAAACCCCTGTGTGGATTCAGCAGTCTGCAAACACTTTCTATGCAGAGTCCCAAAACAGGCGTTTTCAGCCCATTATCGGCATATGGAAGAAACAGCAGTAAGCACAGGGAAATATCTGCTTCAAAATCCAAAACGCAGCTATCTAACAGAACGGTTGTCAATGTGTGCACTCAACTTCCAGAGTTAAACCCGTGTGTGGATTCAGCAGTCTGCAAACACTTTCTCTGCAGAGTCCCAAAACTGGCGTTTTCAGCCCATTACCGGCATACGGAAGAAACAGCTGTAAGCACAGGGAAATATCTGCTTCTCAATCCAAAACGCAGCTACCTAACAAAACGGTTGTCAATGTGTGCACTCAACTTCCAGAGTTAAACCCGTGTGTGGATTCAGCAGTCTGCAAACACTTTCTATGCAGAGTCCCAAAACAGGCGTTTTCAGCCCTTTACCGGCATATGGAAGAAACAGCAGTAAGCACAGGGAAATATCTGCTTGTAAATCCACAACGCAGCTATCTAACAGAACGGTTGTCAATGTGGGCACTCAACTTCCAAAGTGAAACCCGTGTGTGGATTCAGCAGTCTGCAAACTCTTTCTCTGCAGAGTCCCAAAACATGCGTTTTCAGCCCATTACCGGCATATGGAAGAAACAGCAGTAAGCACAGGGAAATATCTGCTTATAAATCCAAAACGCAGCTATCTAACAGAACGGTTGTCAATGTGTGCACTCAACTTCCAGAGTTAAACCCGTGTGTGGATTCAGCAGTCTTCAAACACTTTCTCTGCAGAGTCCCAAAACATGCGTTTTCAGCCCATTACCGGCATATGGAAGAAACAGCAGTAAGCACAGGGAAATATCTGCTTATAAATCCAAAACGCAGCTATCTAACAGAACGGTTGTCAATGTGTGCACTCAACTTCCAGAGTTAAACCCGTGTGTGGATTCAGCAGTCTGCAAACACTTTCTCTGCAGAGTCCCAAAACAGGCGTTTTCAGCCCATTACCGGCATATGGAAGAATCAGCAGTAAGCACAGGGAAATATCTGCTTCTAAATCCAAAACGCAGCTATCTAACACAACGGTTGTCAATGTGTGCACTCAACTTCCAGAGTTAAACCCGTATGTGGATTCAGCAGTCTGCAAACACTTTCTGTGCAGAGTCCCAAAACAGGCGTTTTCAGCCCATTACCGGCATATGGAAGAAACAGCAGTAAGCACAGGGAAATATCTGCTTCTAAATCCAAAACGCAGCTATCTAACAGAACGGTTGTCAATGTGTGCACTCAACTTAAAGATTTAAACCAGTGTGTGGATTCAGCAGTCTGCAAACACTTTCTCTGCAGAGTCCCAAACAGGCGTTTTCAGCCCCTTACCGGCATATGGAAGAAACAGCAGTAAGCACAGGGAAATATCTGCTTCTAAATCCAAAACGCAGCTATCTAACAGAACGGTTGTCAATGTGGGCACTCAACTTCCAGAGTTAAACCCGTGTGTGGATTCAGCAGTCTGCAAACACTTTCTCTGCAGAGTCCCAAAACAGGCGTTTTCAGGCCATTACCAGCATATGGAGGAAACTGCAGTAAGCACAGGGAAATATCTGCTTCTAATTCCAAAACGCAGCTACCTAACAGAACGGTTGTCAATGTGTGCACTCAACTTCCAGAGTTAAACCCGTGTGTGGATTCAGCAGTCTGCAAACACTTTCTCTGCAGAGTCCCAAAACAGGCGTTTTCAGCCCATTACAGGCATATGGAAGAAACAGCAGTAAGCACAGGGAAATATCTGCTTCTAAATCCAAAACGCAGCTATCTAACAGAACGGCTGTCAATGTGTGCACTCAACTTCCAGAGTTAAACCCGTGTGTGGATTCAGCAGTCTGCAAACACTTTCTCTGCAGAGTCCCAAAACAGGCGTTTTCAGCCCATTACCGGCATATGGAAGAGACAGCAGTAAGCACAGGGAAATATCTGCTTCTATATCCAAAACGCAGCTATCTAACAGAACGGTTGTCAATGTGTGCACTCAACATCCAGAGTTAAACCGGTGTGTGGATTCAGCAGTCTGCAAACACTTTCTGTGCAGAGTCCCAAAACAGGCGTTTTCAGCCCATTAACGGCATATGGAAGAAACAGCAGTAAGCACAGGGAAATATCTGCTTCTAAATCCAAAACACAGCTATCTAGCAGAACGGTTGTCAATGTGTGCACTCAACTTCCAGAGTTAAACCCGTGTGTGGATTCAGCAGTCTGCAAGCACTTTCTCTGCAGAGTCCCAAAACAGGCGATTTCAGCCCATTACCGGCATATTTGAAGAAACAGCAGTAAGCAGAGGGAAATATCTGCTTCTAAATCCAAAACGCAGCTACCTAACAGAACGGTTGTCAATGTGTGCACTCAACTTCCAGAGTTAAACCCGTGTGTGGATTCAGCAGTCTTCAAACACTTTCTCTGCAGAGTCCCAAAACATGCGTTTTCAGCCCATTACCGGCATATGGAAGAAACAGCAGTAAGCACAGGGAAATATCTGCTTCTAAATCCAAAACGCAGCTATCTAACAGAACGGTTGTCAATGTGTGCACTCAACTTCCAGAGTTAAACCCGTGTGTGGATTCAGCAGTCTGCAAACACTTTCTCTGCAGAGTCCCAAAACAGGCGTTTTCAGCCCATTACCGGCATATGGAAGAATCAGCAGTAAGCACAGGGAAATATCTGCTTCTAAATCCAAAACGCAGCTATCTAACAGAACGGTTGTCAATGTGTGCACTCAACTTCCAGAGTTAAACCCGTATGTGGATTCAGCAGTCTGCAAACACATTCTGTGCAGAGTCCCAAAACAGGCGTTTTCAGCCCATTACCGGCATATGGAAGAAACAGCAGTAAGCACAGGGAAATATCTGCTTCTAAATCCAAAACGCAGCTATCTAACAGAACGGTTGTCAATGTGTGCACTCAACTTCCAGAGTTAAACCCGTGTGTGGATTCAGCAGTCTGCAAACACTTTCTGTGCAGAGTCTCAAAACAGGCGTTTTCAGCCCATTAACGGCATATGGAAGAAACAGCAGTAAGCACAGGGAAATATCTGCTTCTAAATCCAAAACACAGCTATCTAGCAGAACGGTTGTCAATGTGTGCACTCAACTTCCAGAGTTAAACCCGTGTGTGGATTCAGCAGTCTGCAAGCACTTTCTCTGCAGAGTCCCAAAACAGGCGATTTCAGCCCATTACCGGCATATTTGAAGAAACAGCAGTAAGCAGAGGGAAATATCTGCTTCTAAATCCAAAACGCAGCTACCTAACAGAACGGTTGTCAATGTGTGCACTCAACTTCCAGAGTTAAACCCGTGTGTGGATTCAGCAGTCTGCAAACACTTTCTCTGCAGAGTCCCAAAACAGGCGTTTTCAGCCCATTACCGGCATATGGAAGAAACAGCAGTAAGTACAGGGAAATATCTGCTTCTAAATCCAAAACGCAGCTACCTAACAGAACGGTTGTCAATGTGTGCACTCAACTTCCAGAGTGAAACCCCTGTGTGGATTCAGCAGTCTGCAAACACTTTCTATGCAGAGTCCCAAAACAGGCGTTTTCAGCCCATTATCGGCATATGGAAGAAACAGCAGTAAGCACAGGGAAATATCTGCTTCAAAATCCAAAACGCAGCTATCTAACAGAACGGTTGTCAATGTGTGCACTCAACTTCCAGAGTTAAACCCGTGTGTGGATTCAGCAGTCTGCAAACACTTTCTCTGCAGAGTCCCAAAACTGGCGTTTTCAGCCCATTACCGGCATACGGAAGAAACAGCTGTAAGCACAGGGAAATATCTGCTTCTCAATCCAAAACGCAGCTACCTAACAAAACGGTTGTCAATGTGTGCACTCAACTTCCAGAGTTAAACCCGTGTGTGGATTCAGCAGTCTGCAAACACTTTCTATGCAGAGTCCCAAAACAGGCGTTTTCAGCCCTTTACCGGCATATGGAAGAAACAGCAGTAAGCACAGGGAAATATCTGCTTGTAAATCCACAATGCAGCTATCTAACAGAACGGTTGTCAATGTGGGCACTCAACTTCCAAAGTGAAACCCGTGTGTGGATTCAGCAGTCTGCAAACTCTTTCTCTGCAGAGTCCCAAAACATGCGTTTTCAGCCCATTACCGGCATATGGAAGAAACAGCAGTAAGCACAGGGAAATATCTGCTTATAAATCCAAAACGCAGCTATCTAACAGAACGGTTGTCAATGTGTGCACTCAACTTCCAGAGTTAAACCCGTGTGTGGATTCAGCAGTCTTCAAACACTTTCTCTGCAGAGTCCCAAAACATGCGTTTTCAGCCCATTACCGGCATATGGAAGAAACAGCAGTAAGCACAGGGAAATATCTGCTTATAAATCCAAAACGCAGCTATCTAACAGAACGGTTGTCAATGTGTGCACTCAACTTCCAGAGTTAAACCCGTGTGTGGATTCAGCAGTCTGCAAACACTTTCTCTGCAGAGTCCCAAAACAGGCGTTTTCAGCCCATTACCGGCATATGGAAGAATCAGCAGTAAGCACAGGGAAATATCTGCTTCTAAATCCAAAACGCAGCTATCTAACAGAACGGTTGTCAATGTGTGCACTCAACTTCCAGAGTTAAACCCGTATGTGGATTCAGCAGTCTGCAAACACTTTCTGTGCAGAGTCCCAAAACAGGCGTTTTCAGCCCATTACCGGCATATGGAAGAAACAGCAGTAAGCACAGGGAAATATCTGCTTCTAAATCCAAAACGCAGCTATCTAACAGAACGGTTGTCAATGTGTGCACTCAACTTAAAGATTTAAACCAGTGTGTGGATTCAGCAGTCTGCAAACACTTTCTCTGCAGAGTCCCAAACAGGCGTTTTCAGCCCCTTACCGGCATATGGAAGAAACAGCAGTAAGCACAGGGAAATATCTGCTTCTAAATCCAAAACGCAGCTATCTAACAGAACGGTTGTCAATGTGGGCACTCAACTTCCAGAGTTAAACCCGTGTGTGGATTCAGCAGTCTGCAAACACTTTCTCTGCAGAGTCCCAAAACAGGCGTTTTCAGGCCATTACCAGCATATGGAGGAAACTGCAGTAAGCACAGGGAAATATCTGCTTCTAATTCCAAAACGCAGCTACCTAACAGAACGGTTGTCAATGTGTGCACTCAACTTCCAGAGTTAAACCCGTGTGTGGATTCAGCAGTCTGCAAACACTTTCTCTGCAGAGTCCCAAAACAGGCGTTTTCAGCCCATTACAGGCATATGGAAGAAACAGCAGTAAGCACAGGGAAATATCTGCTTCTAAATCCAAAACGCAGCTATCTAACAGAACGGCTGTCAATGTGTGCACTCAACTTCCAGAGTTAAACCCGTGTGTGGATTCAGCAGTCTGCAAACACTTTCTCTGCAGAGTCCCAAAACAGGCGTTTTCAGCCCATTACCGGCATATGGAAGAGACAGCAGTAAGCACAGGGAAATATCTGCTTCTATATCCAAAACGCAGCTATCTAACAGAACGGTTGTCAATGTGTGCACTCAACATCCAGAGTTAAACCGGTGTGTGGATTCAGCAGTCTGCAAACACTTTCTGTGCAGAGTCCCAAAACAGGCGTTTTCAGCCCATTAACGGCATATGGAAGAAACAGCAGTAAGCACAGGGAAATATCTGCTTCTAAATCCAAAACACAGCTATCTAGCAGAACGGTTGTCAATGTGTGCACTCAACTTCCAGAGTTAAACCCGTGTGTGGATTCAGCAGTCTGCAAGCACTTTCTCTGCAGAGTCCCAAAACAGGCGATTTCAGCCCATTACCGGCATATTTGAAGAAACAGCAGTAAGCAGAGGGAAATATCTGCTTCTAAATCCAAAACGCAGCTACCTAACAGAACGGTTGTCAATGTGTGCACTCAACTTCCAGAATTAAACCCGTGTGTGGATTCAGCAGTCTGCAAACACTTTCTCTGCAGAGTCCCAAAACAGGCGTTTTCAGCCCATTACCGGCATATGGAAGAAACAGCAGTAAGCACAGGGAAATATCTGCTTCTAAATCCAAAACGCAGCTACCTAACAGAACGGTTGTCAATGTGTGCACTCAACTTCCAGAGTGAAACCCCTGTGTGGATTCAGCAGTCTGCAAACACTTTCTATGCAGAGTCCCAAAACAGGAGTTTTCAGCCCATTATCGGCATATGGAAGAAACAGCAGTAAGCACAGGGAAATATCTGCTTCAAAATCCAAAACGCAGCTATCTAACAGAACGGTTGTCAATGTGTGCACTCAACTTCCAGAGTTAAACCCGTGTGTGGATTCAGCAGTCTGCAAACACTTTCTCTGCAGAGTCCCAAAACTGGCGTTTTCAGCCCATTACCGGCATACGGAAGAAACAGCTGTAAGCACAGGGAAATATCTGCTTCTCAATCCAAAACGCAGCTACCTAACAAAACGGTTGTCAATGTGTGCACTCAACTTCCAGAGTTAAACCCGTGTGTGGATTCAGCAGTCTGCAAACACTTTCTATGCAGAGTCCCAAAACAGGCGTTTTCAGCCCTTTACCGGCATATGGAAGAAACAGCAGTAAGCACAGGGAAATATCTGCTTCTAAATCCACAACGCAGCTATCTAACAGAACGGTTGTCAATGTGGGCACTCAACTTCCAGAGTGAAACCCGTGTGTGGATTCAGCAGTCTGCAAACTCTTTCTCTGCAGAGTCCCAAAACATGCGTTTTCAGCCCATTACCGGCATATGGAAGAAACAGCAGTAAGCACAGGGAAATATCTGCTTATAAATCCAAAACGCAGCTATCTAACAGAACGGTTGTCAATGTGTGCACTCAACTTCCAGAGTTAAACCCGTGTGTGGATTCAGCAGTCTGCAAGCACTTTCTCTGCAGAGTCCCAAAACAGGCGATTTCAGCCCATTACCGGCATATTTGAAGAAACAGCAGTAAGCAGAGGGAAATATCTGCTTCTAAATCCAAAACGCAGCTACCTAACAGAACGGTTGTCAATGTGTGCACTCAACTTCCAGAGTTAAACCCGTGTGTGGATTCAGCAGTCTGCAAACACTTTCTCTGCAGAGTCCCAAAACAGGCGTTTTGAGCCCATTACCGGCATATGGAAGAAACAGCAGTAAGCACAGGGAAATATCTGCTTCTAAATCCAAAACGCAGCTACCTAACAGAACGGTTGTCAATGTGTGCACTCAACTTCCAGAGTGAAACCCCTGTGTGGATTCAGCAGTCTGCAAACACTTTCTATGCAGAGTCCCAAAACAGGCGTTTTCAGCCCATTATCGGCATATGGAAGAAACAGCAGTAAGCACAGGGAAATATCTGCTTCAAAATCCAAAACGCAGCTATCTAACAGAACGGTTGTCAATGTGTGCACTCAACTTCCAGAGTTAAACCCGTGTGTGGATTCAGCAGTCTGCAAACACTTTCTCTGCAGAGTCCCAAAACTGGCGTTTTCAGCCCATTACCGGCATACGGAAGAAACAGCTGTAAGCACAGGGAAATATCTGCTTCTCAATCCAAAACGCAGCTACCTAACAAAACGGTTGTCAATGTGTGCACTCAACTTCCAGAGTTAAACCCGTGTGTGGATTCAGCAGTCTGCAAACACTTTCTATGCAGAGTCCCAAAACAGGCGTTTTCAGCCCTTTACCGGCATATGGAAGAAACAGCAGTAAGCACAGGGAAATATCTGCTTGTAAATCCACAACGCAGCTATCTAACAGAACGGTTGTCAATGTGGGCACTCAACTTCCAAAGTGAAACCCGTGTGTGGATTCAGCAGTCTGCAAACTCTTTCTCTGCAGAGTCCCAAAACATGCGTTTTCAGCCCATTACCGGCATATGGAAGAAACAGCAGTAAGCACAGGGAAATATCTGCTTATAAATCCAAAACGCAGCTATCTAACAGAACGGTTGTCAATGTGTGCACTCAACTTCCAGAGTTAAACCCGTGTGTGGATTCAGCAGTCTTCAAACACTTTCTCTGCAGAGTCCCAAAACATGCGTTTTCAGCCCATTACCGGCATATGGAAGAAACAGCAGTAAGCACAGGGAAATATCTGCTTATAAATCCAAAACGCAGCTATCTAACAGAACGGTTGTCAATGTGTGCACTCAACTTCCAGAGTTAAACCCGTGTGTGGATTCAGCAGTCTGCAAACACTTTCTCTGCAGAGTCCCAAAACAGGCGTTTTCAGCCCATTACCGGCATATGGAAGAATCAGCAGTAAGCACAGGGAAATATCTGCTTCTAAATCCAAAACGCAGCTATCTAACAGAACGGTTGTCAATGTGTGCACTCAACTTCCAGAGTTAAACCCGTATGTGGATTCAGCAGTCTGCAAACACTTTCTGTGCAGAGTCCCAAAACAGGCGTTTTCAGCCCATTACCGGCATATGGAAGAAACAGCAGTAAGCACAGGGAAATATCTGCTTCTAAATCCAAAACGCAGCTATCTAACAGAACGGTTGTCAATGTGTGCACTCAACTTAAAGATTTAAACCAGTGTGTGGATTCAGCAGTCTGCAAACACTTTCTCTGCAGAGTCCCAAACAGGCGTTTTCAGCCCCTTACCGGCATATGGAAGAAACAGCAGTAAGCACAGGGAAATATCTGCTTCTAAATCCAAAACGCAGCTATCTAACAGAACGGTTGTCAATGTGGGCACTCAACTTCCAGAGTTAAACCCGTGTGTGGATTCAGCAGTCTGCAAACACTTTCTCTGCAGAGTCCCAAAACAGGCGTTTTCAGGCCATTACCAGCATATGGAGGAAACTGCAGTAAGCACAGGGAAATATCTGCTTCTAATTCCAAAACGCAGCTACCTAACAGAACGGTTGTCAATGTGTGCACTCAACTTCCAGAGTTAAACCCGTGTGTGGATTCAGCAGTCTGCAAACACTTTCTCTGCAGAGTCCCAAAACAGGCGTTTTCAGCCCATTACAGGCATATGGAAGAAACAGCAGTAAGCACAGGGAAATATCTGCTTCTAAATCCAAAACGCAGCTATCTAACAGAACGGCTGTCAATGTGTGCACTCAACTTCCAGAGTTAAACCCGTGTGTGGATTCAGCAGTCTGCAAACACTTTCTCTGCAGAGTCCCAAAACAGGCGTTTTCAGCCCATTACCGGCATATGGAAGAGACAGCAGTAAGCACAGGGAAATATCTGCTTCTATATCCAAAACGCAGCTATCTAACAGAACGGTTGTCAATGTGTGCACTCAACATCCAGAGTTAAACCGGTGTGTGGATTCAGCAGTCTGCAAACACTTTCTGTGCAGAGTCCCAAAACAGGCGTTTTCAGCCCATTAACGGCATATGGAAGAAACAGCAGTAAGCACAGGGAAATATCTGCTTCTAAATCCAAAACACAGCTATCTAGCAGAACGGTTGTCAATGTGTGCACTCAACTTCCAGAGTTAAACCCGTGTGTGGATTCAGCAGTCTGCAAGCACTTTCTCTGCAGAGTCCCAAAACAGGCGATTTCAGCCCATTACCGGCATATTTGAAGAAACAGCAGTAAGCAGAGGGAAATATCTGCTTCTAAATCCAAAACGCAGCTACCTAACAGAACGGTTGTCAATGTGTGCACTCAACTTCCAGAATTAAACCCGTGTGTGGATTCAGCAGTCTGCAAACACTTTCTCTGCAGAGTCCCAAAACAGGCGTTTTCAGCCCATTACCGGCATATGGAAGAAACAGCAGTAAGCACAGGGAAATATCTGCTTCTAAATCCAAAACGCAGCTACCTAACAGAACGGTTGTCAATGTGTGCACTCAACTTCCAGAGTGAAACCCCTGTGTGGATTCAGCAGTCTGCAAACACTTTCTATGCAGAGTCCCAAAACAGGCGTTTTCAGCCCATTATCGGCATATGGAAGAAACAGCAGTAAGCACAGGGAAATATCTGCTTCAAAATCCAAAACGCAGCTATCTAACAGAACGGTTGTCAATGTGTGCACTCAACTTCCAGAGTTAAACCCGTGTGTGGATTCAGCAGTCTGCAAACACTTTCTCTGCAGAGTCCCAAAACTGGCGTTTTCAGCCCATTACCGGCATACGGAAGAAACAGCTGTAAGCACAGGGAAATATCTGCTTCTCAATCCAAAACGCAGCTACCTAACAAAACGGTTGTCAATGTGTGCACTCAACTTCCAGAGTTAAACCCGTGTGTGGATTCAGCAGTCTGCAAACACTTTCTATGCAGAGTCCCAAAACAGGCGTTTTCAGCCCTTTACCGGCATATGGAAGAAACAGCAGTAAGCACAGGGAAATATCTGCTTGTAAACCCACAACGCAGCTATCTAACAGAACGGTTGTCAATGTGGGCACTCAACTTCCAGAGTGAAACCCGTGTGTGGATTCAGCAGTCTGCAAACTCTTTCTCTGCAGAGTCCCAAAACATGCGTTTTCAGCCCATTACCGGCATATGGAAGAAACAGCAGTAAGCACAGGGAAATATCTGCTTATAAATCCAAAACGCAGCTATCTAACAGAACGGTTGTCAATGTGTGCACTCAACTTCCAGAGTTAAACCCGTGTGTGGATTCAGCAGTCTTCAAACACTTTCTCTGCAGAGTCCCAAAACAGGCGTTTTCAGCCCATTACCGGCATATGGAAGAATCAGCAGTAAGCACAGGGAAATATCTGCTTCTAAATCCAAAACGCAGCTATCTAACAGAACGGTTGTCCATGTGTGCACTCAACTTCCAGAGTTAAACCCGTGTGTGGATTCAGGAGTCTGCAAACACTTTCTCTGCAGAGTCCCAAAACAGGCGTTTTCAGGCCATTACCAGCATATGAAGGAAACTGCAGTAAGCACAGGGAAATATCTGCTTCTAATTCCAAAACGCAGCTACCTAACAGAACGGTTGTCAATGTGTGCACTCAACTTCCAGAGTTAAACCCGTGTGTGGATTCAGCAGTCTGCAAACAATTTGTCTGCAGAGTCCCAAAACAGGCGTTTTCAGCCCATTACAGGCATATGGAAGAAACAGCAGTAAGCACAGGGAAATATCTGCTTCTAAATCCAAAACGCAGCTATCTAACAGAACGGCTGTCAATGTGTGCACTCAACTTCCAGAGTTAAACCCGTGTGTGGATTCAGCAGTCTGCAAACACTTTCTCTGCAGAGTCCCAAAACAAGTGTTTTCAGCCCTTTACCGGCATATGGAAGAAACAGCAGTAAGCACAGGGAAATATCTGCTTCTAAATCCAAAACGCAGCTATCTAACAGAACGGTTGTCAATGTGTGCACTCAACTTCCAGAGTTAAACCCGTGTGTGGATTCAGCAGTCTGCAAACACTTTCTCTGCAGAGTCCCAAAACAGGCGATTTCAGCCCATTACCGACATATGGAAGAAACAGCAGTAAGCACAGGGAAATATCTGCTTCTAAATCCAAAACGCAGCTACCTAACAGAACGGTTGTCAATGTGTGCACTCAACTTCCAGAGTTAAACCCGTGTGTGGATTCAGCAGTCTGCAAACACTTTCTCTGCAGAGTCCCAAAACAGGCGTTTTCAGCCCATTACCGGCCTATGGAAGAAACAGCAGTAAGCACAGGGAAATATCTGCTTCTAAATCCAAAACGCAGCTACCTAACAGAACGGTTGTCAATGTGTGCACTCAACTTCCAGAGTTAAACCCGTGTGTGGATTCAGCAGTCTGCAAACACTTTCTCTGCAGAGTCCCAAAACAGGCGTTTTCAGGCCATTACCAGCATATGGAGGAAACTGCAGTAAGCACAGGGAAATATCTGCTTCTAATTCCAAAACGCAGCTACCTAACAGAACGGTTGTCAATGTGTGCACTCAACTTCCAGAGTTAAACCCGTGTGTGGATTCAGCAGTCTGCAAACACTTTCTCTGCAGAGTCCCAAAACAGGCGTTTTCAGCCCATTACCGGCATATGGAAGAAACAGCAGTAAGCACAGGGAAATATCTACTTCTAAATCCAAAACGCAGCTATCTAACAGAACGGTTGTCAATGTGTGCACTCAACTTCCAGAGTTAAACCCGTGTGTGGATTCAGCAATCTGCAAACACTTTCTGTGCAGAGTCCCAAAACAGGCGTTTTCAGCCCATTGCCGGCATATGGAAGAAACAGCAGTAAGCACAGGGAAATATCTGCTTCTAAATCGTAAACGCAGCTATCTAACAGAACGGTTGTCAATGTGTGCACTCAACTTCCAGAGTTTAAACGGTGTGTGGATTCAGCAGTCTGCAAACACTTTCTCTGCAGAGTCCCAAAACAGGCGTTTTCAGCCCATTACCGGCATATGGAAGAAACAGCAGTAAGCACAGGGAAATATCTGGTGCTAAATCCAAAACGCAGCTATCTAACAGAACGGTTGTCAATGTGTGCACTCAACTTCCAGAGTTAAACCCGTGTGTGGATTCAGCAGTCTGCAAACACTTTCTGTGCAGAGTCCCAAAACAGGCGTTTTCAGCCCATTAACGGCTTATGGAAGAAAGGGCAGTAAGCACAGGGAAATATCTGCTTCTAAATCCAAAACGCAGCTATCTAACAGAACGGTTGTCAATGTGTGCACTCAACTTCCAGCGTTAAACCCGTGTGTGGATTCAGCAGTCTGCCAACACTTTCTATGCAGAGTCCCAAAACAGGCGATTTCAGCCCATTACCGGCATATTTGAAGAAACAGCAGTAAGCAGAGGGAAATATCTACTTCTAAATCCAAAACGCAGCTACCTAACAGAATGGTTGTCAATGTGTGCACTCAACTTCCAGAGATAAACCCGTGTGTGGATTCAGCAGTCTGCAAACACTTTCTCTGCAGAGTCCCAAAACTGGCGTTTTCACCCCATTACCGGCATACGGAAGAAACAGCTGTAAGCACAGGGAAATATCTGCTTCTCAATCCAAAACGCAGCTACCTAACAAAACGGTTGTCAATGTGTGCACTCAACTTCCAGAGTTAAACCCGTGTGTGGATTCAGCAGTCTGCAAACACTTTCTATGCAGCGTCCCAAAACAGGCGTTTTCAGCCCATTACCGGCATATGGAAGAAACAGCAGTAAGCACAGGGAAATATCTGCTTGTAAATCCACAACGCAGCTACCTAACAGAACGGTTGTCAATGTGGGCACTCAACTTCCAGAGTGAAACCCGTGTGTGGATTCAGCAGTCTGCAAACTCTTTCTCTGCAGAGTCCCAAAACAGGCGTTTTCAGCCCATTACCGGCATATGGAAGAAACAGCAGTAAGCACAGGGAAATATCTGCTTATAAATCCAAAACGCAGCTATCTAACAGAACGGTTGTCAATGTGTGCACTCAACTTCCAGAGTTAAACCCGTGTGTGGATTCAGCAGTCTGCAAACACTTTCTCTGCAGAGTCCCAAAACAGGCGTTTTCAGCCCATTACCGGCATATGGAAGAAACAGCAGTAAGCACAGGGAAATATCTGCTTATAAATCCAAAACACAGCTATCTAACAGAACGGTTGTCAATGTGTGCACTCAACTTCCAGAGTTAAACCCGTGTGTGGATTCAGCAGTCTGCAAACACTTTCTCTGCAGAGTCCCAAAACAGGCGTTTTCAGCCCTTTACCGGCATATGGAAGAAACAGCAGTAAGCACAGGGAAATATCTGCTTCTAAATCCAAAACGCAGCTATCTAACAGAACGGTTGTCAATGTGTGCACTCAACTTCCAGAGTTAAACCCGTGTGTGGATTCAGCAGTCTGCAAACACTTTCTCTGCAGAGTCCCAAAACAGGCGTTCTCAGCCCATTATCGGCATATGGAAGAAACAGCAGTAAGCACAGGGAAATATCTGCTTCTAAATCCAAAACGCAGCTATCTAACAGAACGGTTGTCAATGTGTGCACTCAACTTCCAGAGTTAAACCCGTATGTGGATTCAGCAGTCTGCAAACACTTTCTGTGCAGAGTCCCAAAACAGGCGTTTTCAGCCCATTACCGGCATATGGAAGAAACAGCAGTAAGCACAGGGAAATATCTGCTTCTAAATCCAAAACGCAGCTATCTAACAGAACGGTTGTCAATGTGTGCACTCAACTTAAAGATTTAAACCAGTGTGTGGATTCAGCAGTCTGCAAACACTTTCTCTGCAGAGTCCCAAACAGGCGTTTTCAGCCCCTTACCGGCATATGGAAGAAACAGCAGTAAGCACAGGGAAATATCTGCTTCTAAATCCAAAACGCAGCTATCTAACAGAACGGTTGTCAATGTGGGCACTCAACTTCCAGAGTTAAACCCGTGTGTGGATTCAGCAGTCTGCAAACACTTTCTCTGCAGAGTCCCAAAACAGGCGTTTTCAGGCCATTACCAGCATATGGAGGAAACTGCAGTAAGCACAGGGAAATATCTGCTTCTAATTCCAAAACGCAGCTACCTAACAGAACGGTTGTCAATGTGTGCACTCAACTTCCAGAGTTAAACCCGTGTGTGGATTCAGCAGTCTGCAAACACTTTCTCTGCAGAGTCCCAAAACAGGCGTTTTCAGCCCATTACAGGCATATGGAAGAAACAGCAGTAAGCACAGGGAAATATCTGCTTCTAAATCCAAAACGCAGCTATCTAACAGAACGGCTGTCAATGTGTGCACTCAACTTCCAGAGTTAAACCCGTGTGTGGATTCAGCAGTCTGCAAACACTTTCTCTGCAGAGTCCCAAAACAGGCGTTTTCAGCCCATTACCGGCATATGGAAGAGACAGCAGTAAGCACAGGGAAATATCTGCTTCTATATCCAAAACGCAGCTATCTAACAGAACGGTTGTCAATGTGTGCACTCAACATCCAGAGTTAAACCGGTGTGTGGATTCAGCAGTCTGCAAACACTTTCTGTGCAGAGTCCCAAAACAGGCGTTTTCAGCCCATTAACGGCATATGGAAGAAACAGCAGTAAGCACAGGGAAATATCTGCTTCTAAATCCAAAACACAGCTATCTAGCAGAACGGTTGTCAATGTGTGCACTCAACTTCCAGAGTTAAACCCGTGTGTGGATTCAGCAGTCTGCAAGCACTTTCTCTGCAGAGTCCCAAAACAGGCGATTTCAGCCCATTACCGGCATATTTGAAGAAACAGCAGTAAGCAGAGGGAAATATCTGCTTCTAAATCCAAAACGCAGCTACCTAACAGAACGGTTGTCAATGTGTGCACTCAACTTCCAGAATTAAACCCGTGTGTGGATTCAGCAGTCTGCAAACACTTTCTCTGCAGAGTCCCAAAACAGGCGTTTTCAGCCCATTACCGGCATATGGAAGAAACAGCAGTAAGCACAGGGAAATATCTGCTTCTAAATCCAAAACGCAGCTACCTAACAGAACGGTTGTCAATGTGTGCACTCAACTTCCAGAGTGAAACCCCTGTGTGGATTCAGCAGTCTGCAAACACTTTCTATGCAGAGTCCCAAAACAGGCGTTTTCAGCCCATTATCGGCATATGGAAGAAACAGCAGTAAGCACAGGGAAATATCTGCTTCAAAATCCAAAACGCAGCTATCTAACAGAACGGTTGTCAATGTGTGCACTCAACTTCCAGAGTTAAACCCGTGTGTGGATTCAGCAGTCTGCAAACACTTTCTCTGCAGAGTCCCAAAACTGGCGTTTTCAGCCCATTACCGGCATACGGAAGAAACAGCTGTAAGCACAGGGAAATATCTGCTTCTCAATCCAAAACGCAGCTACCTAACAAAACGGTTGTCAATGTGTGCACTCAACTTCCAGAGTTAAACCCGTGTGTGGATTCAGCAGTCTGCAAACACTTTCTATGCAGAGTCCCAAAACAGGCGTTTTCAGCCCTTTACCGGCATATGGAAGAAACAGCAGTAAGCACAGGGAAATATCTGCTTGTAAACCCACAACGCAGCTATCTAACAGAACGGTTGTCAATGTGGGCACTCAACTTCCAGAGTGAAACCCGTGTGTGGATTCAGCAGTCTGCAAACTCTTTCTCTGCAGAGTCCCAAAACATGCGTTTTCAGCCCATTACCGGCATATGGAAGAAACAGCAGTAAGCACAGGGAAATATCTGCTTATAAATCCAAAACGCAGCTATCTAACAGAACGGTTGTCAATGTGTGCACTCAACTTCCAGAGTTAAACCCGTGTGTGGATTCAGCAGTCTTCAAACACTTTCTCTGCAGAGTCCCAAAACAGGCGTTTTCAGCCCATTACCGGCATATGGAAGAATCAGCAGTAAGCACAGGGAAATATCTGCTTCTAAATCCAAAACGCAGCTATCTAACAGAACGGTTGTCCATGTGTGCACTCAACTTCCAGAGTTAAACCCGTGTGTGGATTCAGGAGTCTGCAAACACTTTCTCTGCAGAGTCCCAAAACAGGCGTTTTCAGGCCATTACCAGCATATGAAGGAAACTGCAGTAAGCACAGGGAAATATCTGCTTCTAATTCCAAAACGCAGCTACCTAACAGAACGGTTGTCAATGTGTGCACTCAACTTCCAGAGTTAAACCCGTGTGTGGATTCAGCAGTCTGCAAACAATTTGTCTGCAGAGTCCCAAAACAGGCGTTTTCAGCCCATTACAGGCATATGGAAGAAACAGCAGTAAGCACAGGGAAATATCTGCTTCTAAATCCAAAACGCAGCTATCTAACAGAACGGCTGTCAATGTGTGCACTCAACTTCCAGAGTTAAACCCGTGTGTGGATTCAGCAGTCTGCAAACACTTTCTCTGCAGAGTCCCAAAACAGGCGTTTTCAGCCCATTACCGGCATATGGAAGAGACAGCAGTAAGCACAGGGAAATATCTGCTTCTATATCCAAAACGCAGCTATCTAACAGAACGGTTGTCAATGTGTGCACTCAACATCCAGAGTTAAACCGGTGTGTGGATTCAGCAGTCTGCAAACACTTTCTGTGCAGAGTCCCAAAACAGGCGTTTTCAGCCCATTACTGGCATATGGAAGAAACAGCAGTAAGCACAGGGAAATATCTGCTTCTAAATCCAAAACGCAGCTATCTAACAGAACGGTTGTCAATGTGTGCACTCAACTTCCAGAGTTAAACCCGTGTGTGGATTCAGCAGTCTGCAAACACTTTCTGTGCAGAGTCCCAAAACAAGTGTTTTCAGCCCTTTACCGGCATATGGAAGAAACAGCAGTAAGCACAGGGAAATATCTGCTTCTAAATCCAAAACGCAGCTATCTAACAGAACGGTTGTCAATGTGTGCACTCAACTTCCAGAGTTAAACCCGTGTGTGGATTCAGCAGTCTGCAAACACTTTCTCTGCAGAGTCCCAAAACAGGCGATTTCAGCCCATTACCGACATATGGAAGAAACAGCAGTAAGCACAGGGAAATATCTGCTTCTAAATCCAAAACGCAGCTACCTAACAGAACGGTTGTCAATGTGTGCACTCAACTTCCAGAGTTAAACCCGTGTGTGGATTCAGCAGTCTGCAAACACTTTCTCTGCAGAGTCCCAAAACAGGCGTTTTCAGCCCATTACCGGCCTATGGAAGAAACAGCAGTAAGCACAGGGAAATATCTGCTTCTAAATCCAAAACGCAGCTACCTAACAGAACGGTTGTCAATGTGTGCACTCAACTTCCAGAGTTAAACCCGTGTGTGGATTCAGCAGTCTGCAAACACTTTCTCTGCAGAGTCCCAAAACAGGCGTTTTCAGGCCATTACCAGCATATGGAGGAAACTGCAGTAAGCACAGGGAAATATCTGCTTCTAATTCCAAAACGCAGCTACCTAACAGAACGGTTGTCAATGTGTGCACTCAACTTCCAGAGTTAAACCCGTGTGTGGATTCAGCAGTCTGCAAACACTTTCTCTGCAGAGTCCCAAAACAGGCGTTTTCAGCCCATTACCGGCATATGGAAGAAACAGCAGTAAGCACAGGGAAATATCTACTTCTAAATCCAAAACGCAGCTATCTAACAGAACGGTTGTCAATGTGTGCACTCAACTTCCAGAGTTAAACCCGTGTGTGGATTCAGCAATCTGCAAACACTTTCTGTGCAGAGTCCCAAAACAGGCGTTTTCAGCCCATTGCCGGCATATGGAAGAAACAGCAGTAAGCACAGGGAAATATCTGCTTCTAAATCGTAAACGCAGCTATCTAACAGAACGGTTGTCAATGTGTGCACTCAACTTCCAGAGTTTAAACGGTGTGTGGATTCAGCAGTCTGCAAACACTTTCTCTGCAGAGTCCCAAAACAGGCGTTTTCAGCCCATTACCGGCATATGGAAGAAACAGCAGTAAGCACAGGGAAATATCTGGTGCTAAATCCAAAACGCAGCTATCTAACAGAACGGTTGTCAATGTGTGCACTCAACTTCCAGAGTTAAACCCGTGTGTGGATTCAGCAGTCTGCAAACACTTTCTGTGCAGAGTCCCAAAACAGGCGTTTTCAGCCCATTAACGGCTTATGGAAGAAAGGGCAGTAAGCACAGGGAAATATCTGCTTCTAAATCCAAAACGCAGCTATCTAACAGAACGGTTGTCAATGTGTGCACTCAACTTCCAGCGTTAAACCCGTGTGTGGATTCAGCAGTCTGCCAACACTTTCTATGCAGAGTCCCAAAACAGGCGATTTCAGCCCATTACCGGCATATTTGAAGAAACAGCAGTAAGCAGAGGGAAATATCTACTTCTAAATCCAAAACGCAGCTACCTAACAGAATGGTTGTCAATGTGTGCACTCAACTTCCAGAGATAAACCCGTGTGTGGATTCAGCAGTCTGCAAACACTTTCTCTGCAGAGTCCCAAAACTTGCGTTTTCACCCCATTACCGGCATACGGAAGAAACAGCTGTAAGCACAGGGAAATATCTGCTTCTCAATCCAAAACGCAGCTACCTAACAAAACGGTTGTCAATGTGTGCACTCAACTTCCAGAGTTAAACCCGTGTGTGGATTCAGCAGTCTGCAAACACTTTCTATGCAGCGTCCCAAAACAGGCGTTTTCAGCCCATTACCGGCATATGGAAGAAACAGCAGTAAGCACAGGGAAATATCTGCTTGTAAATCCACAACGCAGCTACCTAACAGAACGGTTGTCAATGTGGGCACTCAACTTCCAGAGTGAAACCCGTGTGTGGATTCAGCAGTCTGCAAACTCTTTCTCTGCAGAGTCCCAAAACAGGCGTTTTCAGCCCATTACCGGCATATGGAAGAAACAGCAGTAAGCACAGGGAAATATCTGCTTATAAATCCAAAACGCAGCTATCTAACAGAACGGTTGTCAATGTGTGCACTCAACTTCCAGAGTTAAACCCGTGTGTGGATTCAGCAGTCTGCAAACACTTTCTCTGCAGAGTCCCAAAACAGGCGTTTTCAGCCCATTACCGGCATATGGAAGAAACAGCAGTAAGCACAGGGAAATATCTGCTTATAAATCCAAAACACAGCTATCTAACAGAACGGTTGTCAATGTGTGCACTCAACTTCCAGAGTTAAACCCGTGTGTGGATTCAGCAGTCTGCAAACACTTTCTCTGCAGAGTCCCAAAACAGGCGTTTTCAGCCCTTTACCGGCATATGGAAGAAACAGCAGTAAGCACAGGGAAATATCTGCTTCTAAATCCAAAACGCAGCTATCTAACAGAACGGTTGTCAATGTGTGCACTCAACTTCCAGAGTTAAACCCGTGTGTGGATTCAGCAGTCTGCAAACACTTTCTCTGCAGAGTCCCAAAACAGGCGTTCTCAGCCCATTATCGGCATATGGAAGAAACAGCAGTAAGCACAGGGAAATATCTGCTTCTAAATCCAAAACGCAGCTATCTAACAGAACGGTTGTCAATGTGTGCACTCAACTTCCAGAGTTAAACCCGTGTGTGGATTCAGCAGTCTGCAAACACTTTCTCTGCAGAGTCCCAAAACAGGCGTTTTCGGCCCATTACCGGCATATGGAAGAAACAGCAGTAAGCACAGGGAAATATCTGCTTCTAAATCGAAAATGCAGCTATCTAACAGAACGGTTGTCAATGTGTGCACTCAACTTCCAGAGTTAAACCCGTGTGTGGATTCAGCAGTCTGCAAACACTTTCTCTGCAGAGTCCCAAAACAGGCGTTTTCAGCCCATTACCGGCATATGGAAGAAACAGCAGTAAGCCCAGGGAAATATGTACTACCAAATCCAAAACGCAGCTATCTAACAGAACGGTTGTCAATGTGTGCACTCAACTTCCAGACTTAAACCCGTGTGTGGATTCAGCAGTCTGCAAACACTTTCTGTGCAGAGTCCCAAGACAGGCGTTTTCAGCCCATTACTGGCATATGGAAGAAACCCCAGTAAGCACAGTGAAATATCTGCTTCTAAATCCAAAACGCAGCTATCTAACAGAACGGTTGTCAATGTGTGCACTCAACTTCCAGAGTTAAACCCGTGTGTGGATTCAGCAGTCTGCAAACACTTTCTCTGCAGAGTCCCAAAACAGGCGTTTTCAGCCCATTACAGGCATATGGAAGAAACAGCAGTAAGCACAGGGAAATATCTGCTTCTAAATCCAAAACGGAGCTATCTAACAGAACGGTTGTCAATGTGTGCACTCAACTTCCAGAGTTAAACCCGTGTGTGGATTCAGCAGTCTGCAAACACTTTCTGTGCAGAGTCCCAAAACAGGCGTTTTCAGCCCATTACCGGCATATGGAAGAAACAGCAGTAAGCACAGGGAAATATCTGCTTCTAAATCCAAAACGCAGCTATCTAACAGAACGGTTGTCAATGTGTGCACTCAACTTAAAGATTTAAACCCGTGTGTGGATTCAGCAGTCTGCAAACACTTTCTCTGCAGAGTCCCAAACAGGCGTTTTCAGCCCCTTACCGGCATATGGAAGAAACAGCAGTAAGCACAGGGAAATATCTGCTTCTAAATCCAAAACGCAGCTATCTAGCAGAACGGTTGTCAATGTGTGCACTCAACTTCCAGAGTTAAACCCGTGTGTGGATTCAGCAGTCTGCAAACACTTTCTCTGCAGAGTTCCAAAACAGGCGTTCTCAGCCCATTATCGGCATATGGAAGAAACAGCAGTAAGCACAGGGAAATATCTGCTTCTAAATCCAAAACGCAGCTATCTAACAGAACGGTTGTCAATGTGTGCACTCAACTTCCAGAGTTAAACCCGTGTGTGAATTCAGCAGTCTGCAAACACTTTCTGTGCAGAGTCCCAAAACAGGCGATTTCAGCCCATTACCGGCATATGGAAGAAACTGCAGTAAGCACAGGGAAATATCTGCTTCTAAATCCAAAACGCAGCTACCTAACAGAACGGTTGTCAATGTGTGCACTCAACTTCCAGAGTTAAACCCGTGTGTGGATTCAGCAGTCTGCAAACACTTTCTCTGCAGAGTCCCAAAACAGGCGTTTTCAGCCCATTACCGGCATATGGAAGAAACAGCAGTAAGGACAGGGAAATATCTGCTTCTAAATCCAAAACGCAGCTACCTAACAGAACGGTTGTCAATGTGTGCACTCAACTTCCAGAGTGAAACCCCTGTGTGGATTCAGCAGTCTGCAAACACTTTCTATGCAGAGTCCCAAAACAGGCGTTTTCAGCCCATTACCGGCATATGGAAGAAACAGCAGTAAGCACAGGGAAATATCTGCTTGTAAATCCACAACGCAGCTACCTAACAGAACGGTTGTCAATGTGGGCACTCAACTTCCAGAGTGAAACCCGTGTGTGGATTCAGCAGTCTGCAAACTCTTTCTCTGCAGATTCCCAAAACAGGCGTTTTCAGCCCATTACCGGCATATGGAAGAAACAGCAGTAAGCACAGGGAAATATCTGCTTATAAATCGAAAACGCAGCTACCTAACAGAACGGTTGTCAATGTGTGCACTCAACTTCCAGAGTTCAACCCGTGTGTGGATTCAGCAGTCTGCAAACAATTTCTCTGCAGAGTCCCAAAACAGGCGTTTTCAGCCCATTACCGGCATATGGAAGAAACAGCAGTAAGCACAGGGAAATATCTGCTTCTAAATCCAAAACGCAGCTATCTAACAGAACGGTTGTCAATGTGGGCACTCAACTTCCAGAGTTAAACCCGTGTGTGGATTCAGCAGTCTGCAAACACTTTCTGTGCAGAGTCCCAAAACAGGCGTTTTCAGACCATTACCGGCATATGGAAGGAACAGCAGTAAGCACAGGGAAATATCTGCTTCTAAATCCAAAACGCAGCTATCTAAGAGAACGGTTGTCAATGTGTGCACTCAACTTCCAGAGTTAAACCCGTGTGTGGATTCAGCAGTCCGCAAACACTTTCTCTGCAGAGTCCCAAAACAGGCGTTTTCAGCCCATTACCGGCATATGGAAGAAACAGCAGTAAGCACAGGGAAATATCTGCTTATAAATCCAAAACGCAGCTACCTAACAGAACGGTTGTCAATGTGTGCACTCAACTTCCAGAGTTCAACCCGTGTGTGGATTCAGCAGTCTGCAAACACTTTCTCTGCAGAGTCCCAAAACAGGCGTTTTCAGCCCATTACCGGCATATGGAAGAAACAGCAGTAAGGACAGGGAATTATCTGCTTCTAAATCCAAAACGCAGCTACCTAACAGAACGGTTGTCAATGTGTGCACTCAACTTCCAGAGTGAAACCCCTGTGTGGATTCAGCAGTCTGCAAACACTTTCTATGCAGAGTCCCAAAACAGGCGTTTTCAGCCCATTACCGGCATATGGAAGAAACAGCAGTAAGCACAGGGAAATATCTGCTTGTAAATCCACAACGCAGCTACCTAACAGAACGGTTGTCAATGTGGGCACTCAACTTCCAGAGTGAAACCCGTGTGTGGATTCAGCAGTCTGCAAACTCTTTCTCTGCAGATTCCCAAAACAGGCGTTTTCAGCCCATTACCGGCATATGGAAGAAACAGCAGTAAGCACAGGGAAATATCTGCTTATAAATCGAAAACGCAGCTACCTAAATGAACGGTTGTCAATGTGTGCACTCAACTTCCAGAGTTCAACCCGTGTGTGGATTCAGCAGTCTGCAAACAATTTCTCTGCAGAGTCCCAAAACAGGCGTTTTCAGCCCATTACCGGCATATGGAAGAAACAGCAGTAAGAACAGGGAAATATCTGCTTCTAAATCCAAAACGCAGCTATCTAACAGAACGGTTGTCAATGTGTGCACTCAACTTCCAGAGTTAAACCCGTGTGTGGATTCAGCAGTCTGCAAACACTTTCTGTGCAGAGTCCCAAAACAGGCGTTTTCAGCCCATTACCGGCATATGGAAGGAACAGCAGTAAGCACAGGGAAATATCTGCTTCTAAATCCAAAACGCAGCTATCTAAGAGAACGGTTGTCAATGTGTGCACTCAACTTCCAGAGTTAAACCCGTGTGTGGATTCAGCAGTCCGCAAACACTTTCTCTGCAGAGTCCCAAAACAGGCATTTTCAGCCCATTACCGGCATATGGAAGAAACAGCAGTAAGCACAGGGAAATATCTGCTTATAAATCCAAAACGCAGCTACCTAACAGAACGGTTGTCAATGTGTGCACTCAACTTCCAGAGTTCAACCCGTGTGTGGATTCAGCAGTCTGCAAACACTTTCTGTGCAGAGTCCCAAAACAGGCGTTTTCAGCCCATTACCGGCATATGGAAGAAACAGCAGTAAGCACAGGGAAATATCTGCTTCTTAATCCAAAACGCAGCTATCTAACAGAAAAGTTGTCAATGTGTGCACTCAACTTCCAGAGTTAAACCCGTGTGTGGATTCAGCAGTCTGCAAACAATTTCTCTGCAGAGTCCCAAAGCAGGCGTTTTCAGCCCATTACCGGCATATGGAAGAAACAGCAGTAAGCACAGGGAAATATCTGCTTCTAAATCCAAAACGCAGCTATCTAACACAACGGTTGTCAATGTGTGCACTCAACTTCCAGAGTTAAACCCGTGTGTGGATTCAGCAGTCTGCAAACACTTTCTCTGCAGAGTCCCAAAACAGGCGTTTTCAGACCATTACCGGCATATGGAGGAAACAGCAGTAAGCACAGGGAAATATCTGCTTCTAATTCCAAAACGCAGCTACCTAACAGAACGGTTGTCAATGTGTGCACTCAACTTCCAGAGTTCAACCCGTGTGTGGATTCAGCAGTCTGCAAACACTTTCTCTGCAGAGTCCCAAAACAGGCGTTTTCAGCCCATTACCGGCCTATGGAAGAAACAGCAGTAAGCACAGGGAAATATCTGCTTCTAAATCCAAAAGGCAGCTATCCAGCAGAACGGTTGTCAATGTGGGCACTCAACTTCCAGAGTTAAACCCGTGTGTGGATTCAGCAGTCTGCAAACACTTTCTCTGCAGAATCCCAAAACAGGCGTTTTCAGCCCATTACCGGCATATGGAAGAAACAGCAGGAGGCACAGGGAAATATCTGCTTCTAAATCCAAAACGCAGCTACCTAACAGAACGGTTGTCAATGTGTGCACTCAACTTCCAGAGTTAAATCCGTGAGTGGATTCAGCAGTCTGCAAAGACTTTCTCTGCAGAGTCCCAAAACAGGCGTTTTCAGCCCATTACCGGCATATGGAAGAAACAGCAGTAAGCACAGGGAAATATCTGTTTCTAAATCCAAAATGCAGCTATCTAACAGAACGGTTGTCAATGTGTGCACTCAACTTCCAGAGTTCATCCCGTGTGTGGATTCAGCAGTCTGCAAACAATTTCTCTGCAGAGTCCCAAAACAGGCGTTTTCAGCCCATTACCGGCATATGGAAGAAACAGCAGTAAGCACAGGGAAATATCTGCTTCTAAATCCAAAACGCAGCTATCTAACGGAACGGTTGTCAATGTGGGCACTCAACTTCCAGAGTTAAACCCGTGTGTGGATTCAGCTGTCTGCAAACACTTTCTGTGCAGAGTCCCAAAACAGGCGTTTTCAGCCCATTACCGGCATATGGAAGGAACAGCAGTAAGCACAGGGAAATATCTGCTCCTAAATCCAAAACGCAGCTATCTAACAGAACGGTTGTCAATGTGTGCACTCAACTTCCAGAGTTAAACCAGTGTGTGGATTCAGCAGTCTGCAAACACTTTCTCTGCAGAGTCCCAAAACAGGCGTTTTCAGCCCATTACCGGCATATGGAAGAAACAGAAGTAAGCACAGGGAAATATCTGCTTATAAATCCAAAACGCAGCTATCTAACAGAACGGTTGTCAATGTGTGCACTCAACTTCCAGAGTTAAACCCGTGTGTGGATTCAGCAGTCTGCAAACACTTTCTCTGCAGAGTCCCAAAACAGGCGTTTTCAGCCCATTACCGGCATATGGAAGAAACAGCAGTAAGCACAGTGAAATATCTGCTTCTAATTCCGAAACGCAGCTACCTAACAGAACGGTTGTCAATGTGGGCACTCAACTTCCAGAGTTAAACCCGTGTGTGGATTCAGCAGTCTGCAAACACTTTCTGTGCAGAGTCCCAAAACAGGCGTTTTCAGCCCTTTACCGGCATATGGAAGAAACAGCAGTAAGCACAGGGAAATATCTGCTTCTAAATCCAAAACGCAGCTATCTAACAGAACGGTTGTCAATGTGTGCACTCAACTTCCAGAGTTAAACCCGTGTGTGGATTCAGCAGTCTGCAAACACTTCCTCTGCAGAGTCCCAAAACAGGCGTTCTCAGCCCATTATCGGCATATGGAAGAAACAGCAGTAAGCACAGGGAAATATCTGCTTCTAAATCCAAAACGCAGCTATCTAACAGAACGGTTGTCAATGTGTGCACTCAACTTCCAGAGTTAAACCCGTGTGTGGATTCAGCAGTCTGCAAACATTTTCTCTGCAGAGTCCCAAAACAGGCGTTTTCGGCCCATTACCGGCATATGGAAGAAACAGCAGTAAGCACAGGGAAATATCTGCTTCTAAATCGAAAACGCAGCTATCTAACAGAACGGTTGTCAATGTGTGCACTCAACTTCCAGAGTTAAACCCGTGTGTGGATTCAGCAGTCTGCAAACACTTTCTGTGCAGAGTCCCAAGACAGGCGTTTTCAGCCCATTACTGGCATATGGAAGAAACCCCAGTAAGCACAGTGAAATATCTGCTTCTAAATCCCAAACGCAGCTATCTAACAGAACGGTTGTCAATGTGTGCACTCAACTTCCAGAGTTAAACCCATGTGTGGATTCAGCAGTCTGCAAACACTTTCTCTGCAGAGTCCCAAAACAGGCGTTTTCAGCCCATTACCGGCATATGGAAGAAACAGCAGTAAGCACAGGGAAATATCTGCTTCTAAATCCAAAACGCAGCTATCTAACAGAACGGTTGTCAATGTGTGCACTCAACTTCCAGAGTTAAACCCGTGTGTGGATTCAGCAGTCTGCAAACACTTTCTGTGCAGAGTCCCAAAACAGGCGTTTTCAGCCCATTACCGGCATATGGAAGAAACAGCAGTAAGCACAGGGAAATATCTGCTTCTAAATCCAAAACGCAGCTATCTAACAGAACGGTTGTCAATGTGTGCACTCAACTTAAAGATTTAAACCCGTGTGTGGATTCAGCAGTCTGCAAACACTTTCTCTGCAGAGTCCCAAACAGGCGTTTTCAGCCCCTTACCGGCATATGGAAGAAACAGCAGTAAGCACAGGGAAATATCTGCTTCTAAATCCAAAACGCAGCTATCTAGCAGAACGGTTGTCAATGTGTGCACTCAACTTCCAGAGTTAAACCCGTGTGTGGATTCAGCAGTCTGCAAACACTTTCTCTGCAGAGTTCCAAAACAGGCGTTCTCAGCCCATTATCGGCATATGGAAGAAACAGCAGTAAGCACAGGGAAATATCTGCTTCTAAATCCAAAACGCAGCTATCTAACAGAACGGTTGTCAATGTGTGCACTCAACTTCCAGAGTTAAACCCGTGTGTGGATTCAGCAGTCTGCAAACACTTTCTCTGCAGAGTCCCAAAACAGGCGTTTTCAGCCCATTACCGGCATATGGAAGAAACTGCAGTAAGCACAGGGAAATATCTGCTTCTAAATCCAAAACGCAGCTACCTAACAGAACGGTTGTCAATGTGTGCACTCAACTTCCAGAGTTAAACCCGTGTGTGGATTCAGCAGTCTGCAAACACTTTGTCTGCAGAGTCCCAAAACAGGCGTTTTCAGCCCATTACCGGCATATGGAAGAAACAGCAGTAAGGACAGGGAAATATCTGCTTCTAAATCCAAAACGCAGCTACCTAACAGAACGGTTGTCAATGTGTGCACTCAACTTCCAGAGTGAAACCCCTGTGTGGATTCAGCAGTCTGCAAACACTTTCTATGCAGAGTCCCAAAACAGGCGTTTTCAGCCCATTACCGGCATATGGAAGAAACAGCAGTAAGCACAGGGAAATATCTGCTTGTAAATCCACAACGCAGCTACCTAACAGAACGGTTGTCAATGTGGGCACTCAACTTCCAGAGTGAAACCCGTGTGTGGATTCAGCAGTCTGCAAACTCTTTCTCTGCAGATTCCCAAAACAGGCGTTTTCAGCCCATTACCGGCATATGGAAGAAACAGCAGTAAGCACAGGGAAATATCTGCTTATAAATCGAAAACGCAGCTACCTAACAGAACGGTTGTCAATGTGTGCACTCAACTTCCAGAGTTCAACCCGTGTGTGGATTCAGCAGTCTGCAAACACTTTCTCTGCAGAGTCCCAAAACTGGCGTTTTCACCCCATTACCGGCATACGGAAGAAACAGCTGTAAGCACAGGGAAATATCTGCTTCTCAATCCAAAACGCAGCTAACTAACAAAACGGTTGTCAATGTGTGCACTCAACTTCCAGAGTTAAACCCGTGTGTGGATTCAGCAGTCTGCAAACACTTTCTATGCAGAGTCCCAAAACAGGCGTTTTCAGCCCATTACCGGCATATGGAAGAAACAGCAGTAAGCACAGGGAAATATCTGCTTGTAAATCCACAACGCAGCTACCTAACAGAACGGTTGTCAATGTGGGCACTCAACTTCCAGAGTGAAACCCGTGTGTGGATTCAGCAGTCTGCAAACTCTTTCTCTGCAGAGTCCCAAAACAGGCGTTTTCAGCCCATTACCGGCATATGGAAGAAACAGCAGTAAGCACAGGGAAATATCTGCTTATAAATCCAAAACGCAGCTATCTAACAGAACGGTTGTCAATGTGTGCACTCAACTTCCAGAGTTAAACCCGTGTGTGGATTCAGCAGTCTGCAAACACTTTCTCTGCAGAGTCCCAAAACAGGCGTTTTCAGCCCATTACCGGCATATGGAAGAAACAGCAGTAAGCACAGGGAAATATCTGCTTATAAATCCAAAACGCAGCTATCTAACAGAACGGTTGTCAATGTGTGCACTCAACTTCCAGAGTTAAACCCGTGTGTGGATTCAGCAGTCTGCAAACACTTTCTCTGCAGAGTCCCAAAACAGGCGTTTTCAGCCCATTACCGGCATATGGAAGAAACAGCAGTAAGCACAGTGAAATATCTACTTCTAATTCCAAAACGCAGCTACCTAACAGAACGGTTGTCAATGTGGGCACTCAACTTCCAGAGTTAAACCCGTGCGTGGATTCAGCAGTCTGCAAACACTTTCTGTGCAGAGTCCCAAAACAGGCGTTTTCAGCCCTTTACCGGCATATGGAAGAAACAGCAGTAAGCACAGGGAAATATCTGCTTCTAAATCCAAAACGCAGCTATCTAACAGAACGGTTGTCAATGTGTGCACTCAACTTCCAGAGTTAAACCCGTGTGTGGATTCAGCAGTCTGCAAACACTTTCTCTGCAGAGTCCCAAAACAGGCGTTCTCAGCCCATTATCGGCATATGGAAGAAACAGCAGTAAGCACAGGGAAATATCTGCTTCTAAATCCAAAACGCAGCTATCTAACAGAACGGTTGTCAATGTGTGCACTCAACTTCCAGAGTTAAACCCGTGTGTGGATTCAGCAGTCTGCAAACACTTTCTCTGCAGAGTCCCAAAACAGGCGTTTTCGGCCCATTACCGGCATATGGAAGAAACAGCAGTAAGCACAGGGAAATATCTGCTTCTAAATCGAAAATGCAGCTATCTAACAGAACGGTGGTCAATGTGTGCACTCAACTTCCAGAGTTAAACCCGTGTGTGGATTCAGCAGTCTGCAAACACTTTCTCTGCAGAGTCCCAAAACAGGCGTTTTCAGCCCATTACCGGCATATGGAAGAAACAGAGGTAAGTCCAGGGAAATATGTACTTCCAAATCCAAAACGCAGCTATCTAACAGAACGGATGTCAATGTGTGCACTCAACTTCCAGAGTTAAACCCGTGTGTGGATTCAGCAGTCTGCAAACACTTTCTGTGCAGAGTCCCAAGACAGGCGTTTTCAGCCCATTACTGGCATATGGAAGAAACCCCAGTAAGCACAGTGAAATATCTGCTTCTAAATCCCAAACGCAGCTATCTAACAGAACGGTTGTCAATGTGTGCACTCAACTTCCAGAGTTAAACCCGTGTGTGGATTCAGCAGTCTGCAAACACTTTCTCTGCAGAGTCCCAAAACAGGCGTTTTCAGCCCATTACAGGCATATGGAAGAAACAGCAGTAAGCACAGGGAAATATCTGCTTCTAAATCCAAAACGCAGCTATCTAACAGAACGGTTGTCAATGTGTGCACTCAACTTCCAGAGTTAAACCCGTGTGTGGATTCAGCAGTCTGCAAACACTTTCTGTGCAGAGTCCCAAAACAGGCGTTTTCAGCCCATTACCGGCATATGGAAGAAACAGCAGTAAGCACAGGGAAATATCTGCTACTAAATCCAAAACGCAGCTATCTAACAGAACGGTTGTCAATGTGTGCACTCAACTTAAAGATTTAAACCCGTGTGTGGATTCAGCAGTCTGCAAACACTTTCTCTGCAGAGTCCCAAACAGGCGTTTTCAGCCCCTTACCGGCATATGGAAGAAACAGCAGTAAGCACAGGGAAATATCTGCTTCTAAATCCAAAACGCAGCTATCTAGCAGAACGGTTGTCAATGTGTGCACTCAACTTCCAGAGTTAAACCCGTGTGTGGATTCAGCAGTCTGCAAACACTTTCTCTGCAGAGTTCCAAAACAGGCGTTCTCAGCCCATTATCGGCATATGGAAGAAACAGCAGTAAGCACAGGGAAATATCTGCTTCTAAATCCAAAACGCAGCTATCTAACTGAACGGTTGTCAATGTGTGCACTCAACTTCCAGAGTTAAACCCGTGTGTGGATTCAGCAGTCTGCAAACACTTTCTGTGCAGAGTCCCAAAACAGGCGATTTCAGCCCATTACCGGCATATGGAAGAAACTGCAGTAAGCACAGGGAAATATCTGCTTCTAAATCCAAAACGCAGCTACCTAACAGAACGGTTGTCAATGTGTGCACTCAACTTCCAGAGTTCAACCCGTGTGTGGATTCAGCAGTCTGCAAACACTTTCTCTGCAGAGTCCCAAAACTGGCGTTTTCACCCCATTACCGGCATACGGAAGAAACAGCTGTAAGCACAGGGAAATATCTGCTTCTCAATCCAAAACGCAGCTAACTAACAAAACGGTTGTCAATGTGTGCACTCAACTTCCAGAGTTAAACCCGTGTGTGGATTCAGCAGTCTGCAAACACTTTCTATGCAGAGTCCCAAAACAGGCGTTTTCAGCCCATTACCGGCATATGGAAGAAACAGCAGTAAGCACAGGGAAATATCTGCTTGTAAATCCACAACGCAGCTACCTAACAGAACGGTTGTCAATGTGGGCACTCAACTTCCAGAGTGAAACCCGTGTGTGGATTCAGCAGTCTGCAAACTCTTTCTCTGCAGAGTCCCAAAACAGGCGTTTTCAGCCCATTACCGGCATATGGAAGAAACAGCAGTAAGCACAGGGAAATATCTGCTTATAAATCCAAAACGCAGCTATCTAACAGAACGGTTGTCAATGTGTGCACTCAACTTCCAGAGTTAAACCCGTGTGTGGATTCAGAAGTCTGCAAACACTTTCTCTGCAGAGTCCCAAAACAGGCGTTTTCAGCCCATTACCGGCATATGGAAGAAACAGCAGTAAGCACAGGGAAATATCTGCTTCTAAATCCAAAACGCAGCTATCTAACAGAACGGTTGTCAATGTGTGCACTCAACTTCCAGAGTTAAACCCGTGTGTGGATTCAGCAGTCTGCAAACACTTTCTCTGCAGAGTCCCAAAACAGGCGTTTTCGGCCCATTACCGGCATATGGAAGAAACAGCAGTAAGCACAGGGAAATATCTGCTTCTAAATCGAAAATGCAGCTATCTAACAGAACGGTGGTCAATGTGTGCACTCAACTTCCAGAGTTAAACCCGTGTGTGGATTCAGCAGTCTGCAAACACTTTCTCTGCAGAGTCCCAAAACAGGCGTTTTCAGCCCATTACAGGCATATGGAAGAAACAGAGGTAAGTCCAGGGAAATATGTACTTCCAAATCCAAAACGCAGCTATCTAACAGAACGGTTGTCAATGTGTGCACTCAACTTCCAGAGTTAAACCCGTGTGTGGATTCAGCAGTCTGCAAACACTTTCTGTGCAGAGTCCCAAGACAGGCGTTTTCAGCCCATTACTGGCATATGGAAGAAACCCCAGTAAGCACAGTGAAATATCTGCTTCTAAATCCCAAACGCAGCTATCTAACAGAACGGTTGTCAATGTGTGCACTCAACTTCCAGAGTTAAACCCGTGTGTGGATTCAGCAGTCTGCAAACACTTTCTCTGCAGAGTCCCAAAACAGGCGTTTTCAGCCCATTACAGGCATATGGAAGAAACAGCAGTAAGCACAGGGAAATATCTGCTTCTAAATCCAAAACGCAGCTATCTAACAGAACGGTTGTCAATGTGTGCACTCAACTTCCAGAGTTAAACCCGTGTGTGGATTCAGCAGTCTGCAAACACTTTCTGTGCAGAGTCCCAAAACAGGCGTTTTCAGCCCATTACCGGCATATGGAAGAAACAGCAGTAAGCACAGGGAAATATCTGCTACTAAATCCAAAACGCAGCTATCTAACAGAACGGTTGTCAATGTGTGCACTCAACTTAAAGATTTAAACCCGTGTGTGGATTCAGCAGTCTGCAAACACTTTCTCTGCAGAGTCCCAAACAGGCGTTTTCAGCCCCTTACCGGCATATGGAAGAAACAGCAGTAAGCACAGGGAAATATCTGCTTCTAAATCCAAAACGCAGCTATCTAGCAGAACGGTTGTCAATGTGTGCACTCAACTTCCAGAGTTAAACCCGTGTGTGGATTCAGCAGTCTGCAAACACTTTCTCTGCAGAGTTCCAAAACAGGCGTTCTCAGCCCATTATCGGCATACGGAAGAAACAGCAGTAAGCACAGGGAAATATCTGCTTCTAAATCCAAAACGCAGCTATCTAACTGAACGGTTGTCAATGTGTGCACTCAACTTCCAGAGTTAAACCCGTGTGTGGATTCAGCAGTCTGCAAACACTTTCTGTGCAGAGTCCCAAAACAGGCGATTTCAGCCCATTACCGGCATATGGAAGAAACTGCAGTAAGCACAGGGAAATATCTGCTTCTAAATCCAAAACGCAGCTACCTAACAGAACGGTTGTCAATGTGTGCACTCAACTTCCAGAGTTAAACCCGTGTGTGGATTCAGCAGTCTGCAAACACTTTCTCTGCAGAGTCCCAAAACAGGCGTTTTCAGCCCATTACCGGCATATGGAAGAAACAGCAGTAAGGACAGGGAAATATCTGCTTCTAAATCCAAAACGCAGCTACCTAACAGAACGGTTGTCAATGTGTGCACTCAACTTCCAGAGTGAAACCCCTGTGTGGATTCAGCAGTCTGCAAACACTTTCTATGCAGAGTCCCAAAACAGGCGTTTTCAGCCCATTACCGGCATATGGAAGAAACAGCAGTAAGCACAGGGAAATATCTGCTTGTAAATCCACAACGCAGCTACCTAACAGAACGGTTGTCAATGTGGGCACTCAACTTCCAGAGTGAAACCCGTGTGTGGATTCAGCAGTCTGCAAACTCTTTCTCTGCAGATTCCCAAAACAGGCGTTTTCAGCCCATTACCGGCATATGGAAGAAACAGCAGTAAGCACAGGGAAATATCTGCTTATAAATCGAAAACGCAGCTACCTAACAGAACGGTTGTCAATGTGTGCACTCAACTTCCAGAGTTCAACCCGTGTGTGGATTCAGCAGTCTGCAAACAATTTCTCTGCAGAGTCCCAAAACAGGCGTTTTCAGCCCATTACCGGCATATGGAAGAAACAGCAGTAAGCACAGGGAAATATCTGCTTCTAAATCCAAAACGCAGCTATCTAACAGAATGGTTGTCAATGTGGGCACTCAACTTCCAGAGTTAAACCCGTGTGTGGATTCAGCAGTCTGCAAACACTTTCTGTGCAGAGTCCCAAAACAGGCGTTTTCAGCCCATTACCGGCATATGGAAGGAACAGCAGTAAGCACAGGGAAATATCTGCTTCTAAATCCAAAACGCAGCTATCTAACAGAACGGTTGTCAATGTGTGCACTCAACTTCCAGAGTTAAACCCGTGTGTGGATTCAGCAGTCCGCAAACACTTTCTCTGCAGAGTCCCAAAACAGGCGTTTTCAGCCCATTACCGGCATATGGAAGAAACAGCAGTAAGCACAGGGAAATATCTGCTTATAAATGCAAAACGCAGCTACCTAACAGAACGGTTGTCAATGTGTGCACTCAACTTCCAGAGTTCAACCCGTGTGTGGATTCAGCAGTCTGCAAACACTTTCTCTGCAGAGTCCCAAAACAGGCGTTTTCAGCCCATTACCGGCATATGGAAGAAACAGCAGTAAGCACAGGGAAATATCTGCTTCTTAATCCAAAACGCAGCTATCTAACAGAAAAGTTGTCAATGTGTGCACTCAACTTCCAGAGTTAAACCCGTGTGTGGATTCAGCAGTCTGCAAACAATTTCTCTGCAGAGTCCCAAAGCAAGCGTTTTCAGCCCATTACCGGCATATGGAAGAAACAGCAGTAAGCACAGGGAAATATCTGCTTCTAAATCCAAAACGCAGCTATCTAACACAACGGTTGTCAATGTGTGCACTCAACTTCCAGAGTTAAACCCGTGTGTGGATTCAGCAGTCTGCAAACACTTTCTCTGCAGAGTCCCAAAACAGGCGTTTTCAGACCATTACCGGCATATGGAGGAAACAGCAGTAAGCACAGGGAAATATCTGCTTCTAATTCCAAAACGCAGCTACCTAACAGAACGGTTGTCAATGTGTGCACTCAACTTCCAGAGTTCAACCCGTGTGTGGATTCAGCAGTCTGCAAACACTTTCTCTGCAGAGTCCCAAAACAGGCGTTTTCAGCCCATTACCGGCATATGGAAGAAACAGCAGTAAGCACAGGGAAATATCTGCTTCTAAATCCAAAATGCAGGTATCTACAGAACGGTTGTCAATGTGTGCACTCAACTTCCAGAGTTAAACCCGTGTGTGGGTTCAGCAGTCTGCAAACACTTTCTGTGCAGAGTCCCAAAACAGGCGTTTTCAGCACATTACCGGCATATGGAAGAAACAGCAGTAAGCACAGGGAAATATCTACTTCTAAATCCAAAAGGCAGCTATCTAGCAGAACGGTTGTCAATGTGGGCACTCAACTTCCAGAGTTAAACCCGTGTGTGGATTCAGCAGTCTGCAAACACTTTCTCTGCAGAATCCCAAAACAGGCGTTTTCAGCCCATTACAGGCATATGGAAGAAACAGCAGGAGGCACAGGGAAATATCTGCTTCTAAATCCAAAACGCAGCTACCTAACAGAACGGTTGTCAATGTGTGCACTCAACTTCCAGAGTTAAATCCGTGAGTGGATTCAGCAGTCTGCAAAGACTTTCTCTGCAGAGTCCCAAAACAGGCGTTTTCAGCCCATTACCGGCATATGGAAGAAACAGCAGTAAGCACAGGGAAATATCTGTTTCTAAATCCAAAATGCAGCTATCTAACAGAACGGTTGTCAATGTGTGCACTCAACTTCCAGAGTTCATCCCGTGTGTGGATTCAGCAGTCTGCAAACAATTTCTCTGCAGAGTCCCAAAACAGGCGTTTTCAGCCCATTACCGGCATATGGAAGAAACAGCAGTAAGCACAGGGAAATATCTGCTTCTAAATCCAAAACGCAGCTATCTAACGGAACGGTTGTCAATGTGGGCACTCAACTTCCAGAGTTAAACCCGTGTGTGGATTCAGCAGTCTGCAAACACTTTCTGTGCAGAGTCCCAAAACAGGCGTTTTCAGCCCATTACCGGCATATGGAAGGAACAGCAGTAAGCACAGGGAAATATCTGCTCCTAAATCCAAAACGCAGCTATCTAACAGAACGGTTGTCAATGTGTGCACTCAACTTCCAGAGTTAAACCAGTGTGTGGATTCAGCAGTCTGCAAACACTTTCTCTGCAGAGTCCCAAAACAGGCGTTTTCAGCCCATTACCGGCATATGGAAGAAACAGCAGTAAGCACAGGGAAATATCTGCTTATAAATCCAAAACGCAGCTATCTAACAGAACGGTTGTCAATGTGTGCACTCAACTTCCAGAGTTAAACCCGTGTGTGGATTCAGCAGTCTGCAAACACTTTCTCTGCAGAGTCCCAAAACAGGCGTTTTCGGCCCATTACCGGCATATGGAAGAAACAGCAGTAAGCACAGGGAAATATCTGCTTCTAAATCGAAAACGCAGCTATCTAACAGAACGGTTGTCAATGTGTGCACTCAACTTCCAGAGTTAAACCCGTGTGTGGATTCAGCAGTCTGCAAACACTTTCTCTGCAGAGTCCCAAAACAGGCGTTTTCAGCCCATTACCGGCATATGGAAGAAACAGCAGTAAGCCCAGGGAAATATGTACTTCCAAATCCAAAACGCAGCTATCTAACAGAACGGTTGTCAATGTGTGCACTCAACTTCCAGAGTTAAACCCGTGTGTGGATTCAGCAGTCTGCAAACACTTTCTGTGCAGAGTCCCAAGACAGGCGTTTTCAGCCCATTACTGGCATATGGAAGAAACCCCAGTAAGCACAGTGAAATATCTGCTTCTAAATCCCAAACGCAGCTATCTAACAGAACGGTTGTCAATGTGTGCACTCAACTTCCAGAGTTAAACCCCTGTGTGGATTCAGCAGTCTGCAAACAGTTTCTCTGCAGAGTCCCAAAACAGGCGTTTTCAGCCCATTACAGGCATATGGAAGAAACAGCAGTAAGCACAGGGAAATATCTGCTTCTAAATCCAAAACGCAGCTATCTAACAGAACGGTTGTCAATGTGTGCACTCAACTTCCAGAGTTAAACCCGTGTGTGGATTCAGCAGTCTGCAAACACTTTCTGTGCAGAGTCCCAAAAGAGGCGTTTTCAGCCCATTACCGGCATATGGAAGAAACAGCAGTAAGCACAGGGAAATATCTGCTTCTAAATCCAAAACGCAGCTATCTAACAGAACGGTTGTCAATGTGTGCACTCAACTTAAAGATATAAACCCGTGTGTGGATTCAGCAGTCTGCAAACACTTTCTCTGCAGAGTCCCAAACAGGCGTTTTCAGCCCCTTACCGGCATATGGAAGAAACAGCAGTAAGCACAGGGAAATATCTGCTTCTAAATCCAAAACGCAGCTATCTAGCAGAACGGTTGTCAATGTGTGCACTCAACTTCCAGAGTTAAACCCGTGTGTGGATTCAGCAGTCTGCAAACACTTTCTCTGCAGAGTTCCAAAACAGGCGTTCTCAGCCCATTATCGGCATATGGAAGAAACAGCAGTAAGCACAGGGAAATATCTGCTTCTAAATCCAAAACGCAGCTATCTAACAGAACGGTTGTCAATGTGTGCACTCAACTTCCAGAGTTAAACCCGTGTGTGGATTCAGCAGTCTGCAAACACTTTCTCTGCAGAGTCCCAAAACAGGCGATTTCAGCCCATTACCGGCATATGGAAGAAACTGCAGTAAGCACAGGGAAATATCTGCTTCTAAATCCAAAACGCAGCTACCTAACAGAACGGTTGTCAATGTGTGCACTCAACTTCCAGAGTTAAACCCGTGTGTGGATTCAGCAGTCTGCAAACACTTTCTCTGCAGAGTCCCAAAACAGGCGTTTTCAGCCCATTACCGGCATATGGAAGAAACAGCAGTAAGGACAGGGAAATATCTGCTTCTAAATCCAAAACGCAGCTACCTAACAGAACGGTTGTCAATGTGTGCACTCAACTTCCAGAGTGAAACCCCTGTGTGGATTCAGCAGTCTGCAAACACTTTCTATGCAGAGTCCCAAAACAGGCGTTTTCAGCCCATTACCGGCATATGGAAGAAACAGCAGTAAGCACAGGGAAATATCTGCTTGTAAATCCACAACGCAGCTACCTAACAGAGCGGTTGTCAATGTGGGCACTCAACTTCCAGAGTGAAACCCGTGTGTGGATTCAGCAGTCTGCAAACTCTTTCTCTGCAGATTCCCAAAACAGGCGTTTTCAGCCCATTACCGGCATATGGAAGAAACAGCAGTAAGCACAGGGAAATATCTGCTTATAAATCGAAAACACAGCTACCTAACAGAACGGTTGTCAATGTGTGCACTCAACTTCCAGAGTTCAACCCGTGTGTGGATTCAGCAGTCTGCAAACAATTTCTCTGCAGAGTCCCAAAACAGGCGTTTTCAGCCCATTACCGGCATATGGAAGAAACAGCAGTAAGCACAGGGAAATATCTGCTTCTAAATCCAAAACGCAGCTATCTAACAGAACGGTTGTCAATGTGGGCACTCAACTTCCAGAGTTAAACCCGTGTGTGGATTCAGCAGTCTGCAAACACTTTCTGTGCAGAGTCCCAAAACAGGCGTTTTCAGCCCATTACCGGCATATGGAAGGAACAGCAGTAAGCACAGGGAAATATCTGCTTCTAAATCCAAAACGCAGCTATCTAACAGAACGGTTGTCAATGTGTGCACTCAACTTCCAGAGTTAAACCCGTGTGTGGATTCAGCAGTCCGCAAACACTTTCTCTGCAGAGTCCCAAAACAGGCGTTTTCAGCCCTTTACCGGCATATGGAAGAAACAGCAGTAAGCACAGGGAAATATCTGCTTATAAATCCAAAACGCAGCTACCTAACAGAACGGTTGTCAATGTGTGCACTCAACTTCCAGAGTTCAACCCGTGTGTGGATTCAGCAGTCTGCAAACACTTTCTCTGCAGAGTCCCAAAACAGTCGTTTTCAGCCCATTACCGGCATATGGAAGAAACAGCAGTAAGCACAGGGAAATATCTGCTTCTTAATCCAAAACGCAGCTATCTAACAGAAAAGTTGTCAATGTGTGCACTCAACTTCCAGAGTTAAACCCGTGTGTGGATTCAGCAGTCTGCAAACAATTTCTCTGCAGAGTCCCAAAGCAGGCGTTTTCAGCCCATTACCGGCATATGGAAGAAACAGCAGTAAGCACAGGGAAATATCTGCTTCTAAATCCAAAACACAGCTATCTAACACAACGGTTGTCAATGTGTGCACTCAACTTCCAGAGTTAAACCCGTGTGTGGATTCAGCAGTCTGCAAACACTTTCTCTGCAGAGTCCCAAAACAGGCGTTTTCAGACCATTACCGGCATATGGAGGAAACAGCAGTAAGCACAGGGAAATATCTGCTTCTAATTCCAAAACGCAGCTACCTAACAGAACGGTTGTCAATGTGTGCACTCAACTTCCAGAGTTCAACCCGTGTGTGGATTCAGCAGTCTGCAAACACTTTCTCTGCAGAGTCCCAAAACAGGCGTTTTCAGCCCATTACCGGCATATGGAAGAAACAGCAGTAAGCACAGGGAAATATCTGCTTCTAAATCCAAAATGCAGCTATCTAACAGAACGGTTGTCAATGTGTGCACTCAACTTCCAGAGTTAAACCCGTGTGTGGGTTCAGCAGTCTGCAAACACTTTCTGTGCAGAGTCCCAAAACAGGCGTTTTCAGCCCATTACCGGCATAAGGAAGAAACAGCAGTAAGCACAGGGAAATATCTGCTTCTAAATCCAAAAGGCAGCTATCTAGCAGAACGGTTGTCAATGTGGGCACTCAACTTCCAGAGTTAAACCCGTGTGTGGATTCAGCAGTCTGCAAACACTTTCTCTGCAGTATCCCAAAACAGGCGTTTTCAGCCCATTACCGGCATATGGAAGAACAGCAGGAGGCACAGGGAAATATCTGCTTCTAAATCCAAAACGCAGCTACCTAACAGAACGGTTGTCAATGTGTGCACTCAACTTCCAGAGTTAAATCCGTGAGTGGATTCAGCAGTCTGCAAAGACTTTCTCTGCAGAGTCCCAAAACAGGCGTTTTCAGCCCATTACCGGCATATGGAAGAAACAGCAGTAAGCACAGGGAAATATCTGTTTCTAAATCCAAAATGCAGCTATCTAACAGAACGGTTGTCAATGTGTGCACTCAACTTCCAGAGTTCAACCCGTTTTGTGGATTCAGCAGTCTGCAAACAATTTCTCTGCAGAGTCCCAAAACAGGCGTTTTCAGCCCATTACCGGCATATGGAAGAAACAGCAGTAAGCACAGGGAAATATCTGCTTCTAAATCCAAAACGCAGCTATCTAACGGAACGGTTGTCAATGTGTGCACTCAACTTCCAGAGTTAAACCCGTGTGTGGATTCAGCAGTCTGCAAACACTTTCTGTGCAGAGTCCCAAAACAGGCGTTTTCAGCCCATTACCGGCATATGGAAGGAACAGCAGTAAGCACAGGGAAATATCTGCTCCTAAATCCAAAACGCAGCTATCTAACAGAACGGTTGTCAATGTGTGCACTCAACTTCCAGAGTTAAACCAGTGTGTGGATTCAGCAGTCTGCAAACACTTTCTCTGCAGAGTCCCAAAACAGGCGTTTTCAGCTCATTACCGGCATATGGAAGAAACAGCAGTAAGCACAGTGAAATATCTGCTTCTAATTCCAAAACGCAGCTACCTAACAGAACGGTTGTCAATGTGTGCACTCAACTTCCAGAGTTAAACCCGTGTTTGGTTTCAGCAGTCTGCAAACACTTTCTCTGCAGAGTCCCAAAACAGGCGTTTTCAGCCCAGTACCGGCATATGGAAGAAACAGTAGTAAGCACAGGGAAATATCTGCTTCTAAATCCAAAACGCAGCTATCTAACAGAACGGTTGTCAATGTGTGCACCCAACTTCCAGAGTTAAACCCGGGTGTGTATTCAGCAGTCTGCAAACACTTTATCTGCAGAGTCCCAAAACAGGCGTTTTCAGACCATTACCGGCATATGGAGGAAACAGCAGTAAGCCCAGGGAAATATCTGCTTCTAATTCCAAAACGGAGCTACCTAACCGAACGGTTGTCAATGTGTGCACTCAACTTCCAGAGTTAAACCCGTGTGTGGATTCAGCAGTCTGCAAACACTTTCTCTGCAGAGTCCCAAAACAGGCGTTTTCAGCCCATTACCGGCATATGGACGAAACAGCAGTAAGCACAGGGAAATATCTGCTTCTAAATCCAAAACGCAGCTATCTAACAGAACGGTTGTCAATGTGTGCACTCAACTTAAAGATGTAAACCCGTGTGTGGATTCTGCAGTCTGCAAACACTTTCTCTGCAGAGTCCCAAACAGGCGTTTTCAGCCCCTTACCGGCATATGGAAGAAACAGCAGTAAGCACAGGGAAATATCTGCTTCTAAATCCAAAACGCAGCTATCTAACAGAACGGTTGTCAATGTGTGCACTCAACTTCCAGAGTTAAACCCGTGTGTGGATTCAGCAGTCTGCAAACACTTTCTCTGCAGAGTCCCAAAACAGGCGTTTTCAGCCCATTACCGGCATATGGAAGAAACAGCAGTAAGCACAGGGAAATATCTGCTTCTAAATCCAAAACGCAGCTATCTAACAGAACGGTTGTCAATGTGTGCACTCAACTTCCAGAGTTAAACCCGTGTGTGGATTCAGCAGTCTGCAAACACTTTCTCTGCAGAGTCCCAAAACAGGCGTTCTCAGCCCATTACCGGCATATGGAAGAAACAGCAGTAAGCACAGGGAAATATCTGCTTCTAAATCAAAAACGCAGCCATCTAACAGAACGGTTGTCAATGTGTGCACTCAACTTCCAGAGTTAAACCCGTGTGTGGATTCAGCAGTCTGCAAACACTTTCTCTGCAGAGTCCCAAAACAGGCGACTTCAGCCCATTACCGGCATATGGAAGAAACTGCAGTAAGCACAGGGAAATATCTGCTTCTAAATCCAAAACGCAGCTATCTAACAGAACGGTTGTCAATGTGTGCACTCAACTTCCAGAGTTAAACCCGTGTGTGGATTCAGCAGTCTGCAAACACTTTCTCTGCAGAGTCCCAAAACAGGCGTTTTCAGCCCATTACCGGCATATGGAAGAAACAGCAGTAAGGACAGGGAAATATCTGCTTCTAAATCCAAAACGCAGCTACCTAACAGAACGGTTGTCAATGTGTGCACTCAACTTCCAGAGTGAAACCCCTGTGTGGATTCAGCAGTCTGCAAACACTTTCTCTGCAGAGTCCCAAAACAGGCGTTTTCAGCCCATTATCGGCATATGGAAGAAACAGCAGTAAACACAGGGAAATATCTGCTTGTAAATCCACAACGCAGCTACCTAACAGAACGGTTGTCAATGTGGGCACTCAACTTCCAGAGTGAAACCCGTGTGTGGATTCAGCAGTCTGCAAACTCTTTCTCTGCAGAGTCCCAAAACATGCGTTTTCAGCCCATTACCGGCATATGGAAGAAACAGCAGTAAGCACAGGGAAATATCTGTTTCTAAATCCAAATCGCAGCTACCTAACAGAACGGTTGTCAATGTGTGCACTCAACTTCCAGAGTTCAACCCGTGTGTGGATTCAGCAGTCTGCAAACACTTTCTCTGCAGAGTCCCAAAACAGGCGTTTTCAGCCCATTACCGGCATATGGAAGAAACAGCAGTAAGCACAGGGAAATATCTGCTTCTAAATCCAAAACGCAGCTATCTAACAGAAAAGTTGTCAATGTGTTCACTCAACTTCCAGAGTTAAACCCGTGTGTGGATTCAGCAGTCTGCAAACAATTTCTCTGCAGAGTCCCAAAACAGGCGTTTTCTGCCCATTACCGGCATATGGAAGAAACAGCAGTAAGCACAGGGAAATATCTGCTTCTAAATCCAAAACGCAGCTATCTAACAGAACGGTTGTCAATGTGTGCACTCAACTTCCAGAGTTAACCACGGGTGTGGATTCAGCAGTCTGCAAACACTTTCTCTGCAGAGTCCCAAAACAGGCGTTTTCAGCCCATTACCGGCATATGGAAGAAACAGCAGTAAGCACAGGGAAATATCTGCTTCTAAATCCAAAACGCAGCTATCTAACAGAACGGTTGTCAATGTGTGCACTCAACTTCCGGAGTTAAACCCGTGTGTGGATTCAGAAGTCTGAAAACACTTTCTCTGCAGAGTCCCAAAACAGGCGTTTTCAGCCCATTACCGGCATATGGAAGAAACAGCAGTAAGCACAGGGAAATATCTGCTTCTAAATCCAAAACGCAGCTATCTAACAGAACGGTTGTCAATGTGTGCACTCAACTTCCAGAGTTAAACCCGTGTGTGGATTCAGCAGTCTGCAAACACTTTCTCTGCAGAGTCCCAAAACAGGCGTTCTCAGCCCATTATCAGCATATGGAAGAAACAGCAGTAAGCACAGGGAAATATCTGCTTCTAAATCCAAAACGCAGCTATCTAACAGAACGGTTGTCAATGTGTGCACTCAACTTCCAGAGTTAAACCCGTGTGTGGATTCAGCAGTCTGCAAACTCTTTCTCTGCAGAGTCGCAAAACAGGCGATTTCAGCCCATTACCGGCATATGGAAGAAACAGCAGTAAGCACAGGGAAATATCTGCTTCTAAATCCAAAACGCAGCTACCTAACAGAACGGTCGTCAATGTGTGCACTCAACTTCCAGAGTTAAACCCGTGTGTGGATTCAGCAGTCTGCAAACACTTTCTCTGCAGAGTCCCAAAACAGGCGTTTTCAGCCCATTACCGGCATATGGAAGAAACAGCAGTAAGCACAGGGAAATATCTGCTTCTAAATCCAAAATGCAGCTATCTAACAGAACGGTTGTCAATGTGTGCACTCAACTTCCATAGTTAAACCCGTGTGTGGATTCAGCAGTCTGCAAACACTTTCTCTGCAGAGTCCCAAAACAGGCGTTTTCAGCCCATTACCGGCATATGGAAGAAACAGCAGTAAGCACAGGGAAATATCTGCTTCTAAATCCAAAACGCAGCTATCTAACAGAACGGTTGTCAATGTGTGCACTCCACTTCCAGAGCTAAACCCGTGCGTGGATTCAGCAGTCTGCAAACACTTTCTCTGCAGAGTCCCAAAACAGGCGATTTCAGCCCATTACCGGCATATGGAAGAAACAGCAGTAAGCACAGGGAAATATCTGCTTCTAAATCCAAAACGCAGCTAACTAACAGAACGGTTGTCAATGTGTGCACTCAACTTCCAGAGTTAAACCCGTGTGTGGATTCAGCAGTCTGCAAACACTTTCTCTGCAGAGTCCCAAAACAGGCGTTTTCAGCCCATTACCGGCATATGGAAGAAACAGCAGTAAACACAGGGAAATATCTGCTTCTAAATCCAAAACGCAGCTATCTAACAGAACGGTTGTCAATGTGTGCACTCAACTTCCAGAGTTAAACCCGTGTGTGGATTCAGCAGTCTGCAAACACTTTCTCTGCAGAGTCCCAAAACAGGCGTTTTCAGCCCATTACCGGCATATGGAAGAAACAGCAGTAAGCACAGGGAAATATCTGCTTCTAAATCCAAAACGCAGCTATCTAACAGAACGGTTGTCAATGTGTGCACTCAAATTCCAGAGTTAAACCCGTGTGTGGATTCAGCAGTCTGCAAACAATTTCTGTGCAGAGTCCCAAAACAGGCGTTTTCAGCCCATTACCGGCATATGGAAGAAACAGCTGTAAGCACAGGGAAATATCTGCTTCTAAATCCAAAACGCAGCTACCTAACAGAACGATTGTCAATGTGGGCACTCAACTTCCAGAGTGAAACCCGAGTGTGGATTCAGCAGTCTGCAAACTCTTTCTCTGCAGAGTCCCAAAACAGGCGTTTTCAGCCCATTACCGGCATATAGAAGAAACAGCAGTAAGCACAGGGAAATATCTGCTTCTAAATCCAAAACGCAGCTACCTAACAGAACGGTTGTCAATGTGTGCACTCAACTTCCAGAGTTAAACCCGTGTGTGGATTCAGCAGTCTGCAAACACTTTCTCTGCGAGTCCCAAAACAGGCCTTTTCAGCCCATTATCGGCATATGGAAGAAACAGCAGTAAGCACAGGGAAATATCTGCTTCTAAATCGAAAACGCAGCTATCTAACAGAACTGTTGTCAATGTGTGTACTCAACTTCCAGAGTTAAACCCGTGTGTGGATTCAGCAGTCTGCAAACACATTCTCTGCAGAGTCCCAAAACAGGCGTTTTCAGCCCATTACCGGTATATGGAAGAAACAGCAGTAAGCATAGGTAAATATCTGCTTCTAAATCCAAAACGCAGCTATCTAAAAGAACGGTTGTCTATGTGTGCACTGAACTTCCAGAGCTAAACCCGTGTGTGTATTCAGCAGTCTGCAAACTCTTTCTCTGCAGAGTCCCAAAACAGGCGTTTTCAGCCCATTACCGGCATATGGAAGAAACAGCAGTAAGCACAGGGAAATATCTGCTTCTAAATCCAAAACGCAGCTACCTAACAGAACGGTTGTCAATGTGTGCACTCAACTTCCGGAGTTAAACCCGTGTGTGGATTCAGCAGTCTGCAAACACTTTCTCTGCAGAGTCCCAAAACAGGCGTTTTCAGCCCATTACCGGCATATGGAAGAAACAGCAGTAAGCACAGGGAAATATCTGCTTCTAAATCCAAAACGCAGCTATCTAACAGAACGGTTGTCAATGTGTGCACTCAACTTCCAGAGTTAAACCCCTGTGTTGATTCAGCAGTCTGCAAACACTTTCTCTGCAGAGTCCCAAAACAGGCGTTTTCAGCCCATTACCGGCATATGGAAGAAACAGCAGGAAGCACAGGGAAATATCTGCTTCTAAATCCAAAACGCAGCTATCTAACAGAACGGTTGTCAATGTGTGCACTCAACTTCCAGAGTTAAACCCGTGTGTGGATTCAGCAGTCTGCAAACACTTTCTCTGCAGAGTCCCAAAACAGGCGTTTTCAGCCCATTACCGGCATATGGAAGAAACAGCAGTAAGCACAGGGAAATATCTGCTTCTAAATCCAAAACGCAGGTACCTAACAGAACGGTTGTCAATGTGTGCACTCAACTTCCAGAGTTAAACCCGTGTGTGGATTCAGCAGTCTGCAAACACTTTCTCTGCAGAGTCCCAAAACAGGCGTTTTCAGCCCATTACCGGCATACGGAAGAAACAGCTGTAAGCACAGGGAAATATCTGCTTCTAAATCCAAAACGCAGCTATCTAACAGAACGGTTGTCAATGTGTGCACTCAACTTAAAGATTTAAACCAGTGTGTGGATTCAGCAGTCTGCAAACACTTTCTCTGCAGAGTCCCAAACAGGCGTTTTCACCCCCTTACCGGCATATGGAAGAAACAGCAGTAAGCACAGAGAAATATCTGCTTCTAAATCCAAAACGCAGCTATCTAACAGAACGGTTGTCAATGTGGGCACTCAACTTCCAGAGTTAAACCCGTGTGTGGATTCAGCAGTCTGCAAACACTTTCTCTGCAGAGTCCCAAAACAGGCGTTTTCAGCCCATTACCGGCCTATGGAAGAAACAGCAGTAAGCACAGGGAAATATCTGCTTCTAAATCCAAAACGCAGCTATCTAACAGAACGGTTGTCAATGTGTGCACTCAACTTCCAGAGTTAAACCCGTGTGTGGATTCAGCAGTCTGCAAACACTTTCTCTGCAGAGTCCCAAAACAGGCGTTTTCAGCCCATTACCGGCATATGGAGGAAACAGCAGTAAGCACAGGCAAATATCTGCTTCTAAATCCAAAACGCAGCTATCTAACAGAACGGTTGTCAATGTGTGCACTCAACTTCCAGAGTTATACCCGTGTGTGGATTCAGCTGTCTGGAAACACTTTCTCTGCAGAGTCCCAAAACAGGCGTTTTCAGCCCATTACCGGCATATGGAAGAAACAGCAGTAAGCACAGTGAAATATCTGCTTCTAAATCCAAAACGCAGCTATCTAACAGAACGGTTGTCAATGTGTGCACTCAACTTCCAGAGTTAAACCCGTGTGTGGATTCAGCAGTCTGCAAACACTTTCTCTGCAGAGTCCCAAAACAGGCGTTTTCAGGCCATTACCAGCATATGGAGGAAACTGCAGTAAGCACAGGGAAATATCTGCTTCTAATTCCAAAACGCAGCTACCTAACAGAACGGTTGTCAATGTGTGCACTCAACTTCCAGAGTTAAACCCGTGTGTGGATTCAGCAGTCTGCAAACACTTTCTCTGCAGAGTCCCAAAACAGGCGTTTTCAGCCCATTACAGGCATATGGAAGAAACAGCAGTAAGCACAGGGAAATATCTGCTTCTAAATCGAAAACGCAGCTATCTAACAGAACGGCTGTCAATGTGTGCACTCAACTTCCAGAGTTAAACCGGTGTGTGGATTCAGCAGTCTGCAAACACTTTCTGTGCAGAGTCCCAAAACAGGCGTTTTCAGTCCATTACCGGCATATGGAAGAAACAGCAGTAAGCACAGGGAAATATCTGCTTCTAAATCCAAAACACAGCTATCTAACAGAACGGTTTTCAATGTGTGCACTCAACTTCCAGAGTTAAACCGGTGTGTGGATTCAGCAGTCTGCAAACACTTTCTCTGCAGAGTCCCAAAACAGGCGTTTTCAGCCCATTACCGGCATATGGAAGAAACAGCAGTAAGCAAAGGGAAATATCTGCTTCTAAATCCAAAACGCAGCTATCTAACAGAACGGTTGTCAATGTGTGCACTCAACTTCCAGAGTTAAACCCGTGTGTGGATTCAGCAGTCTGCAAACACTTTCTGTGCAGAGTCCCAAAACAGGCGTTTTCAGCCCATTAACGGCATATGGAAGAAACAGCAGTAAGCACAGGGAAATATCTGCTTCTAAATCCAAAACACAGCTATCTAGCAGAACGGTTGTCAATGTGTGCACTCAACTTCCAGAGTTAAACCCGTGTGTGGATTCAGCAGTCTGCAAGCACTTTCTCTGCAGAGTCCCAAAACAGGCGATTTCAGCCCATTACCGGCATATTTGAAGAAACAGCAGTAAGCAGAGGGAAATATCTGCTTCTAAATCCAAAACGCAGCTACCTAACAGAACGGTTGTCAATGTGTGCACTCAACTTCCAGAGTTAAACCCGTGTGTGGATTCAGCAGTCTGCAAACACTTTCTCTGCAGAGTCCCAAAACAGGCGTTTTCAGCCCATTACCGGCATATGGAAGAAACAGCAGTAAGCACAGGGAAATATCTGCTTCTAAATCCAAAACGCAGCTACCTAACAGAACGGTTGTCAATGTGTGCACTCAACTTCCAGAGTGAAACCCCTGTGTGGATTCAGCAGTCTGCAAACACTTTCTATGCAGAGTCCCAAAACAGGCGTTTTCAGCCCATTATCGGCATATGGAAGAAACAGCAGTAAGCACAGGGAAATATCTGCTTCAAAATCCAAAACGCAGCTATCTAACAGAACGGTTGTCAATGTGTGCACTCAACTTCCAGAGTTAAACCCGTGTGTGGATTCAGCAGTCTGCAAACACTTTCTCTGCAGAGTCCCAAAACTGGCGTTTTCAGCCCATTACCGGCATACGGAAGAAACAGCTGTAAGCACAGGGAAATATCTGCTTCTCAATCCAAAACGCAGCTACCTAACAAAACGGTTGTCAATGTGTGCACTCAACTTCCAGAGTTAAACCCGTGTGTGGATTCAGCAGTCTGCAAACACTTTCTATGCAGAGTCCCAAAACAGGCGTTTTCAGCCCTTTACCGGCATATGGAAGAAACAGCAGTAAGCACAGGGAAATATCTGCTTGTAAATCCACAACGCAGCTATCTAACAGAACGGTTGTCAATGTGGGCACTCAACTTCCAGAGTGAAACCCGTGTGTGGATTCAGCAGTCTGCAAACTCTTTCTCTGCAGAGTCCCAAAACATGCGTTTTCAGCCCATTACCGGCATATGGAAGAAACAGCAGTAAGCACAGGGAAATATCTGCTTATAAATCCAAAACGCAGCTATCTAACAGAACGGTTGTCAATGTGTGCACTCAACTTCCAGAGTTAAACCCGTGTGTGGATTCAGCAGTCTTCAAACACTTTCTCTGCAGAGTCCCAAAACATGCGTTTTCAGCCCATTACCGGCATATGGAAGAAACAGCAGTAAGCACAGGGAAATATCTGCTTATAAATCCAAAACGCAGCTATCTAACAGAACGGTTGTCAATGTGTGCACTCAACTTCCAGAGTTAAACCCGTGTGTGGATTCAGCAGTCTGCAAACACTTTCTCTGCAGAGTCCCAAAACAGGCGTTTTCAGCCCATTACCGGCATATGGAAGAATCAGCAGTAAGCACAGGGAAATATCTGCTTCTAAATCCAAAACGCAGCTATCTAACAGAACGGTTGTCAATGTGTGCACTCAACTTCCAGAGTTAAACCCGTATGTGGATTCAGCAGTCTGCAAACACTTTCTGTGCAGAGTCCCAAAACAGGCGTTTTCAGCCCATTACCGGCATATGGAAGAAACAGCAGTAAGCACAGGGAAATATCTGCTTCTAAATCCAAAACGCAGCTATCTAACAGAACGGTTGTCAATGTGTGCACTCAACTTAAAGATTTAAACCAGTGTGTGGATTCAGCAGTCTGCAAACACTTTCTCTGCAGAGTCCCAAACAGGCGTTTTCAGCCCCTTACCGGCATATGGAAGAAACAGCAGTAAGCACAGGGAAATATCTGCTTCTAAATCCAAAACGCAGCTATCTAACAGAACGGTTGTCAATGTGGGCACTCAACTTCCAGAGTTAAACCCGTGTGTGGATTCAGCAGTCTGCAAACACTTTCTCTGCAGAGTCCCAAAACAGGCGTTTTCAGCCCATTACCGGCATATGGAAGAAACAGCAGTAAGCACAGGGAAATATCTGCTTCTAAATCCAAAACGCAGCTATCTAACAGAACGGTTGTCAATGTGTGCACTCAACTTCCAGAGTTAAACCCGTGTGTGGATTCAGCAGTCTGCAAACACTTTCTCTGCAGAGTCCCAAAACAGGCGTTTTCAGCCCATTACCGGCATATGGAGGAAACAGCAGTAAGCACAGGGAAATATCTGCTTCTAATTCCAAAACGCAGCTACCTAATAGAACGGTTGTCAATGTGTGCACTCAACTTCCAGAGTTAAACCCGTGGGTGGATTCAGCTGTCTGGAAACACTTTCTCTGCAGAGTCCCAAAACAGGCGTTTTCAGCCCATTACCGGCATATGGAAGAAACAGCAGTAAGCACAGGGAAATATCTGCTTCTAAATCCAAAACGCAGCTATCTAACAGAACGGTTGTCCATGTGTGCACTCAACTTCCAGAGTTAAACCCGTGTGTGGATTCAGCAGTCTGCAAACACTTTCTCTGCAGAGTCCCAAAACAGGCGTTTTCAGGCCATTACCAGCATATGGAGGAAACTGCAGTAAGCACAGGGAAATATCTGCTTCTAATTCCAAAACGCAGCTACCTAACAGAACGGTTGTCAATGTGTGCACTCAACTTCCAGAGTTAAACCCGTGTGTGGATTCAGCAGTCTGCAAACACTTTCTCTGCAGAGTCCCAAAACAGGCGTTTTCAGCCCATTACAGGCATATGGAAGAAACAGCAGTAAGCACAGGGAAATATCTGCTTCTAAATCCAAAACGCAGCTATCTAACAGAACGGCTGTCAATGTGTGCACTCAACTTCCAGAGTTAAACCCGTGTGTGGATTCAGCAGTCTGCAAACACTTTCTCTGCAGAGTCCCAAAACAGGCGTTTTCAGCCCATTACCGGCATATGGAAGAGACAGCAGTAAGCACAGGGAAATATCTGCTTCTAAATCCAAAACGCAGCTATCTAACAGAACGGTTGTCAATGTGTGCACTCAACATCCAGAGTTAAACCGGTGTGTGGATTCAGCAGTCTGCAAACACTTTCTGAGCAGAGTCCCAAAACAGGCGTTTTCAGCCCATTACCGGCATATGGAAGAAACAGCAGTAAGCACAGGGAAATATCTGCTTCTAAATCCAAAACGCAGCTATCTAACAGAACGGTTGTCAATGTGTGCACTCAACTTCCAGAGTTAAACCCGTGTGTGGATTCAGCAGTCTGCAAACACTTTCTCTGCAGAGTCACAAAACAGGCGTTTTCAGGCCATTACCAGCATATGGAGGAAACTGCAGTAAGCACAGGGAAATATCTGCTTCTAATTCCAAAACGCAGGTACCTAACAGAACGGTTGTCAATGTGTGCACTCAACTTCCAGAGTTAAACCCGTGTGTGGATTCAGCAGTCTGCAAACACTTTCTCTGCAGAGTCCCAAAACAGGCGTTTTCAGCCCATTACCGGCATATGGAAGAAACAGCAGTAAGCACAGGGAAATATCTACTTCTAAATCCAAAACGCAGCTATCTAACAGAACGGTTGTCAATGTGTGCACTCAACTTCCAGAGTTAAACCCGTGTGTGGATTCAGCAGTCTGCAAACACTTTCTCTGCAGAGTCCCAAAACAGGCGATTTCAGCCCATTACCGACATATGGAAGAAACAGCAGTAAGCACAGGGAAATATCTGCTTCTAAATCCAAAACGCAGCTACCTAACAGAACGGTTGTCAATGTGTGCACTCAACTTCCAGAGTTAAACCCGTGTGTGGATTCAGCAGTCTGCAAACACTTTCTCTGCAGAGTCCCAAAACAGGCGTTTTCAGCCCATTACCGGCCTATGGAAGGAACAGCAGTAAGCACAGGGAAATATCTGCTTCTAAATCCAAAACGCAGCTACCTAACAGAACGGTTGTCAATGTGTGCACTCAACTTCCAGAGTTAAACCCGTGTGTGGATTCAGCAGTCTGCAAACACTTTCTGTGCAGAGTCCCAAAACAGGCGTTTTCAGCCCATTACCGGCATATGGAGGAAACAGCAGTAAGCACAGTGAAATATCTGCTTCTAATTCCAAAACGCAGCTACCTAACAGAACGGTTGTCAATGTGTGCACTCAACTTCCAGAGTTAAACCCGTGTGTGGATTCAGCAGTCTGCAAACACTTTCTCTGCAGAGTCCCAAAACAGGCGTTTTCAGCCCATTACCGGCATATGGAAGAAACAGCAGTAAGCACAGGGAAATATCTGCTTCTAAATCCAAAACGCAGCTACCTAACAGAACGGTTGTCAATGTGTGCACTCAACTTCCAGAGTGAAACCCCTGTGTGGATTCAGCAGTCTGCAAACACTTTCTATGCAGAGTCCCAAAACAGGCGTTTTCAGCCCATTATCGGCATATGGAAGAAACAGCAGTAAGCACAGGGAAATATCTGCTTCAAAATCCAAAACGCAGCTATCTAACAGAACGGTTGTCAATGTGTGCACTCAACTTCCAGAGTTAAACCCGTGTGTGGATTCAGCAGTCTGCAAACACTTTCTCTGCAGAGTCCCAAAACTGGCGTTTTCAGCCCATTACCGGCATACGGAAGAAACAGCTGTAAGCACAGGGAAATATCTGCTTCTCAATCCAAAACGCAGCTACCTAACAAAACGGTTGTCAATGTGTGCACTCAACTTCCAGAGTTAAACCCGTGTGTGGATTCAGCAGTCTGCAAACACTTTCTATGCAGAGTCCCAAAACAGGCGTTTTCAGCCCTTTACCGGCATATGGAAGAAACAGCAGTAAGCACAGGGAAATATCTGCTTGTAAATCCACAATGCAGCTATCTAACAGAACGGTTGTCAATGTGGGCACTCAACTTCCAGAGTGAAACCCGTGTGTGGATTCAGCAGTCTGCAAACTCTTTCTCTGCAGAGTCCCAAAACATGCGTTTTCAGCCCATTACCGGCATATGGAAGAAACAGCAGTAAGCAAAGGGAAATATCTGCTTATAAATCCAAAACGCAGCTATCTAACAGAACGGTTGTCAATGTGTGCACTCAACTTCCAGAGTTAAACCCGTGTGTGGATTCAGCAGTCTTCAAACACTTTCTCTGCTGAGTCCCAAAACATGCGTTTTCAGCCCATTACCGGCATATGGAAGAAACAGCAGTAAGCACAGGGAAATATCTGCTTATAAATCCAAAACGCAGCTATCTAACAGAACGGTTGTCAATGTGTGCACTCAACTTCCAGAGTTAAACCCGTGTGTGGATTCAGCAGTCTGCAAACACTTTCTCTGCAGAGTCCCAAAACAGGCGTTTTCAGCCCATTACCGGCATATGGAAGAATCAGCAGTAAGCACAGGGAAATATCTGCTTCTAAATCCAAAACGCAGCTATCTAACAGAACGGTTGTCAATGTGTGCACTCAACTTCCAGAGTTAAACCCGTATGTGGATTCAGCAGTCTGCAAACACTTTCTGTGCAGAGTCCCAAAACAGGCGTTTTCAGCCCATTACCGGCATATGGAAGAAACAGCAGTAAGCACAGTGAAATATCTGCTTCTAAATCCAAAACGCAGTTACCTAACAGAACGGTTGTCAATGTGTGCACTCAACTTAAAGATTTAAACCAGTGTGTGGATTCAGCAGTCTGCAAACACTTTCTCTGCAGAGTCCCAAAGCAGGCGTTTTCAGCCCCTTACCGGCATATGGAAGAAACAGCAGTAAGCACAGGGAAATATCTGCTTCTAAATCCAAAACGCAGCTATCTAACAGAACGGTTGTCAATGTGGGCACTCAACTTCCAGAGTTAAACCCGTGTGTGGATTCAGCAGTCTGCAAACACTTTCTCTGCAGAGTCCCAAAACAGGCGTTTTCAGCCCATTACCGGCATATGGAAGAAACAGCAGTAAGCACAGGGAAATATCTGCTTCTAAATCCAAAACGCAGCTATCTAACAGAACGGTTGTCAATGTGTGCACTCAACTTCCAGAGTTAAACCCGTGTGTGGATTCAGCAGTCTGCAAACACTTTCTCTGCAGAGTCCCAAAACAGGCGTTTTCAGCCCATTACCGGCATATGGAGGAAACAGCAGTAAGCACAGGGAAATATCTGCTTCTAATTCCAAAACGCAGCTACCTAATAGAACGGTTGTCAATGTGTGCACTCAACTTCCAGAGTTAAACCCGTGGGTGGATTCAGCTGTCTGGAAACACTTTCTCTGCAGAGTCCCAAAACAGGCGTTTTCAGCCCATTACCGGCATATGGAAGAAACAACAGTAAGCACAGGGAAATATCTGCTTCTAAATCCAAAACGCAGCTATCTAACAGAACGGTTGTCAATGTGTGCACTCAACTTCCAGAGTTAAACCCGTGTGTGGATTCAGCAGTCTGCAAACACTTTCTCTGCAGAGTCCCAAAACAGGCGTTTTCAGGCCATTACCAGCATATGGAGGAAACTGCAGTAAGCACAGGGAAATATCTGCTTCTAATTCCAAAACGCAGCTACCTAACAGAACGGTTGTCAATGTGTGCACTCAACTTCCAGAGTTAAACCCGTGTGTGGATTCAGCAGTCTGCAAACACTTTCTCTGCAGAGTCCCAAAACAGGCGTTTTCAGCCCATTACAGGCATATGGAAGAAACAGCAGTAAGCACAGGGAAATATCTGCTTCTAAATCCAAAACGCAGCTATCTAACAGAACGGCTGTCAATGTGTGCACTCAACTTCCAGAGTTAAACCCGTGTGTGGATTCAGCAGTCTGCAAACACTTTCTCTGCAGAGTCCCAAAACAGGCGTTTTCAGCCCATTACCGGCATATGGAAGAGACAGCAGTAAGCACAGGGAAATATCTGCTTCTAAATCCAAAACGCAGCTATCTAACAGAACGGTTGTCAATGTGTGCACTCAACATCCAGAGTTAAACCGGTGTGTGGATTCAGCAGTCTGCAAACACTTTCTGTGCAGAGTCCCAAAACAGGCGTTTTCAGCCCATTACCGGCATATGGAAGAAACAGCAGTAAGCACAGGGAAATATCTACTTCTAAATCCAAAACGCAGCTATCTAACAGAACGGTTGTCAATGTGTGCACTCAACTTCCAGAGTTAAACCCGTGTGTGGATTCAGCAGTCTGCAAACACTTTCTCTGCAGAGTCCCAAAACAGGCGATTTCAGCCCATTACCGACATATGGAAGAAACAGCAGTAAGCACAGGGAAATATCTGCTTCTAAATCCAAAACGCAGCTACCTAACAGAACGGTTGTCAATGTGTGCACTCAACTTCCAGAGTTAAACCCGTGTGTGGATTCAGCAGTCTGCAAACACTTTCTCTGCAGAGTCCCAAAACAGGCGTTTTCAGCCCATTACCGGCCTATGGAAGGAACAGCAGTAAGCACAGGGAAATATCTGCTTCTAAATCCAAAACGCAGCTACCTAACAGAACGGTTGTCAATGTGTGCACTCAACTTCCAGAGTTAAACCCGTGTGTGGATTCAGCAGTCTGCAAACACTTTCTGTGCAGAGTCCCAAAACAGGCGTTTTCAGCCCATTACCGGCATATGGAGGAAACAGCAGTAAGCACAGGGAAATATCTGCTTCTAATTCCAAAACGCAGCTACCTAACAGAACGGTTGTCAATGTGTGCACTCAACTTCCAGAGTTAAACCCGTGTGTGGATTCAGCAGTCTGCAAACACTTTCTCTGCAGAGTCCCAAAACAGGCGTTTTCAGCCCATTACCGGCATATGGAAGAAACAGCAGTAAGCACAGGGAAATATCTGCTTCTAAATCCAAAACGCAGCTATCTAACAGAACGGTTGTCAATGTGTGCGCTCAACTTAAAGATTTAAACCAGTGTGTGGATTCAGCAGTCTGCAAACACTTTCTCTGCAGAGTCCCAAACAGGCGTTTTCAGCACCTTACCGGCATATGGAAGAAACAGCAGTAAGCACGGGGAAATATCTGCTTCTAAATCCAAAACGCAGCTATCTAACAGAACGGTTGTCAATGTGGGCACTCAACTTCCAGAGTTAAACCCGTGTGTGGATTCAGCAGTCTGCAAACACTTTCTCTGCAGAGTCCCAAAACAGGCGTTTTCAGCCCATTACCGGCATATGGAAGAAACAGCAGTAAGCACAGGGAAATATCTGCTTCTAAATCCAAAACGCAGCTATCTAACAGAACGGTTGTCAATGTGTGCACTCAACTTCCAGAGTTAAACCCGTGTGTGGATTCAGCAGTCTGCAAACACTTTCTCTGCATAGTCCCAAAACAGGCGTTTTCAGCCCATTACCGGCATATGGAGGAAACAGCAGTAAGCACAGGGAAATATCTGCTTCTAATTCCAAAACGCAGCTACCTAATAGAACGGTTGTCAATGTGTGCACTCAACTTCCAGAGTTAAACCCGTGGGTGGATTCAGCTGTCTGGAAACACTTTCTCTGCAGAGTCCCAAAACAGGCGTTTTCAGCCCATTACCGGCATATGGAAGAAACAGCAGTAAGCACAGGGAAATATCTGCTTCTAAATCCAAAACGCAGCTATCTAACAGAACGGTTGTCCATGTGTGCACTCAACTTCCAGAGTTAAACCCGTGTGTGGATTCAGCAGTCTGCAAACACTTTCTCTGCAGATTCCCAAAACAGGCGTTTTCAGGCCATTACCAGCATATGGAGGAAACTGCAGTAAGCACAGGGAAATATCTGCTTCTAATTCCAAAACGCAGCTACCTAACAGAACGGTTGTCAATGTGTGCACTCAACTTCCAGAGTTAAACCCGTGTGTGGATTCAGCAGTCTGCAAACACTTTCTCTGCAGAGTCCCAAAACAGGCGTTTTCAGCCCATTACAGGCATATGGAAGAAACAGCAGTAAGCACAGGGAAATATCTGCTTCTAAATCCAAAACGCAGCTATCTAACAGAACGGCTGTCAATGTGTGCACTCAACTTCCAGAGTTAAACCCGTGTGTGGATTCAGCAGTCTGCAAACACTTTCTCTGCAGAGTCCCAAAACAGGCGTTTTCAGCCCATTACCGGCATATGGAAGAGACAGCAGTAAGCACAGGGAAATATCTGCTTCTAAATCCAAAACGCAGCTATCTAACAGAACGGTTGTCAATGTGTGCACTCAACATCCAGAGTTAAACCGGTGTGTGGATTCAGCAGTCTGCAAACACTTTCTGTGCAGAGTCCCAAAACAGGCGTTTTCAGCCCATTACCGGCATATGGAAGAAACAGCAGTAAGCACAGGGAAATATCTGCTTCTAAATCCAAAACGCAGCTATCTAACAGAACGGTTGTCAATGTGTGCACTCAACTTCCAGAGTTAAACCCGTGTGTGGATTCAGCAGTCTGCAAACACTTTCTGTGCAGAGTCCCAAAACAGGCGTTTTCAGCCCATTAACGGCTTATGGAATAAAGGGCAGTAAGCACAGGGAAATATCTGCTTCTAAATCCAAAACGCAGCTATCTAACAGAACGGTTGTCAATGTGTGCACTCAACTTCCAGAGTTAAACCCGTGTGTGGATTCAGCAGTCTGCCAACACTTTCTCTGCAGAGTCCCAAAACAGGCGATTTCAGCCCATTACCGGCATATTTGAAGAAACAGCAGTAAGCAGAGGGAAATATCTGCTTCTAAATCCAAAACGCAGCTACCTAACAGAACGGTTGTCAATGTGTGCACTCAACTTCCAGAGTTAAACCCGTGTGTGGATTCAGCAGTCTGCAAACACTTTCTCTGCAGAGTCCCAAAACAGGCGTTTTCAGCCCATTACCGGCATATGGAAGAAACAGCAGTAAGCACAGGGAAATATCTGCTTCTAAATCCAAAACGCAGCTACCTAACAGAACGGTTGTCAATGTGTGCACTAAACTTCCAGAGTTAAACCCCTGTGTGGATTCAGCAGTCTGCAGACACTTTCTCTTCAGAGTCCCAAAACAGGCGTTTTCAGCCCATTATCGGCATATGGAAGAAACAGCAGTAAGCACAGGGAAATATCTGCTTCAAAATACAAAACGCAGCTATCTAACAGAACGGTGGTCAATGTGTGCACTCAACTTCCAGAGTTAAACCCGTGTGTGGATTCAGCAGTCTGCAAACACTTTCTCTGCAGAGTCCCAAAACTGGCGTTTTCAGCCCATTACCGGCATACGGAAGAAACAGCTGTAAGCACAGGGAAATATCTGCTTCTCAATCCAAAACGCAGCTACCTAACAAAACGGTTGTCAATGTGTGCACTCAACTTCCAGAGTTAAACCCGTGTGTGGATTCAGCAGTCTGCAAACACTTTCTATGCAGAGTCCCAAAACAGGCGTTTTCAGCCCATTACCGGCATATGGAAGAAACAGCAGTAAGCACAGGGAAATATCTGCTTGTAAATCCACAACGCAGCTACCTAACAGAACGGTTGTCAATGTGGGCACTCAACTTCCAGAGTGAAACCCGTGTGTGGATTCAGCAGTCTGCAAACTCTTTCTCTGCAGAGTCCCAAAACAGGCGTTTTCAGCCCATTACCGGCATATGGAAGAAACAGCAGTAAGCACAGGGAAATATCTGCTTATAAATCCAAAACGCAGCTATCTAACAGAACGGTTGTCAATGTGTGCACTCAACTTCCAGATTTAAACCCGTGTGTGGATTCAGCAGTCTGCAAACACTTTCTCTGCAGAGTCCCAAAACAGGCGTTTTCAGCCCATTACCGGCATATGGAAGAAACAGCAGTAAGCACAGTGAAATATCTGCTTCTAATTCCAAAACGCAGCTACCTAACAGAACGGTTGTCAATGTGGGCACTCAACTTCCAGAGTTAAACCCGTGTGTGGATTCAGCAGTCTGCAAACACTTTCTGTGCAGAGTCCCAAAACAGGCGTTTTCAGCCCTTTACCGGCATATGGAGGAAACAGCAGTAAGCACAGGGAAATATCTGCTTCTAAATCCAAAACGCAGCTATCTAACAGAACGGTTGTCAATGTGTGCACTCAACTTCCAGAGTTAAACCCGTGTGTGGATTCAGCAGTCTGCAAACTCTTTCTCTGCAGAGTCCCAAAACAGGCGTTTTCAGCCCATTACCGGCATATGGAAGAAACAGCAGTAAGCACAGGGAAATATCTGCTTATAAATCCAAAACGCAGCTATCTAACAGAACGGTTGTCAATGTGTGCACTCAACTTCCAGAGTTAAACCCGTGTGTGGATTCAGCAGTCTGCAAACACTTTCTCTGCAGAGTCCCAAAACAGGCGTTTTCAGACCATTACCGGCATATGGAAGAAACAGCAGTAAGCACAGTGAAATATCTGCTTCTAATTCCAAAACGCAGCTACCTAACAGAACGGTTGTCAATGTGGGCACTCAACTTCCAGAGTTAAACCCGTGTGTGGATTCAGCAGTCTGCAAACACTTTCTGTGCACAGTCCCAAAACAGGCGTTTTCAGCCCTTTACCGGCATATGGAAGAAACAGCAGTAAGCACAGGGAAATATCTGCTTCTAAATCCAAAACGCAGCTATCTAACAGAACGGTTGTCAATGTGTGCACTCAACTTCCAGAGTTAAACCCGTGTGTGGATTCAGCAGTCTGCAAACACTTTCTCTGCAGAGTCCCAAAACAGGCGGTTTCAGCCCATTACCGGCATATGGAAGAAACAGCAGTAAGCCCAGGGAAATATATACTTCCAAATCCAAAACGCAGCTATCTAACAGAACGGTTGTCAATGTGTGCACTCAACTTACAGAGTTAAACCCGTGTGTGGATTCAGCAGTCTGCAAACACTTTCTGTGCAGAGTCCCAAGACAGGCGTTTTCAGCCCATTACTGGCATATGGAAGAAACCCCAGTAAGCACAGTGAAATATCTGCTTCTAAATCCCAAACGCAGCTATCTAACAGAACGGTTGTCAATGTGTGCACTCAACTTCCAGAGTTAAACCCGAGTGTGGATTCAGCAGTCTGCAAACACTTTCTGTGCAGAGTCCCAAAACAGGCGTTTTCAGCCCCTTACCGGCATATGGAAGAAACAGCAGTAAGCACAGGGAAATATCTGCTTCTAAATCCAAAACGCAGCTATCTAGCAGAACGGTTATCAATGTGTGCACTCAACTTCCAGAGTTAAACCCGTGTGTGGATTCAGCAGTCTGCAAACACTTTCTCTGCAGAGTTCCAAAACAGGCGTTCTCAGCCCATTATCGGCATATGGAAGAAACAGCAGTAAGCACAGGGAAATATCTGCTTCTAAATCCAAAACGCAGCTATCTAACAGAACGGTTGTCAATGTGGGCACTCAACTTCCAGAGTTAAACCCGTGTGTGGATTCAGCAGTCTGCAAACACTTTCTCTGCAGAGTCCCAAAACAGGCGATTTCAGCCCATTACCGGCATATGGAAGAAACTGCAGTAAGCACAGGGAAATATCTGCTTCTAAATCCAAAACGCAGCTACCTAACAGAACGGTTGTCAATGTGTGCACTCAACTTCCAGAGTTAAACCCGTGTGTGGATTCAGCAGTCTGCAAACACTTTCTCTGCAGAGTCCCAAAACAGGCGTTTTCAGCCCATTACCGGCCTATGGAAGGAACAGCAGTAAGCACAGGGAAATATCTGCTTCTAAATCCAAAACGCAGCTACCTAACAGAACGGTTGTCAATGTGTGCACTCAACTTCCAGAGTTAAACCCGTGTGTGGATTCAGCAGTCTGCAAACACTTTCTGTGCAGAGTCCCAAAACAGGCGTTTTCAGCCCATTACCGGCATATGGAGGAAACAGCAGTAAGCACAGTGAAATATCTGCTTCTAATTCCAAAACGCAGCTACCTAACAGAACGGTTGTCAATGTGTGCACTCAACTTCCAGAGTTAAACCCGTGTGTGGATTCAGCAGTCTGCAAACACTTTCTCTGCAGAGTCCCAAAACAGGCGTTTTCAGCCCATTACCGGCATATGGAAGAAACAGCAGTAAGCACAGGGAAATATCTGCTTCTAAATCCAAAACGCAGCTACCTAACAGAACGGTTGTCAATGTGTGCACTCAACTTCCAGAGTTAAACCCGTGTGTGGATTCAGCAGTCTGCAAACACTTTCTCTGCAGAGTCCCAAAACAGGCGTTTTCAGCCCATTACCGGCCTATGGAAGGAACAGCAGTAAGCACAGGGAAATATCTGCTTCTAAATCCAAAACGCAGCTACCTAACAGTACGGTTGTCAATGTGTGCACTCAACTTCCAGAGTTAAACCCGTGTGTGGATTCAGCAGTCTGCAAACACTTTCTCTGCAGAGTCCCAAAACAGGCGTTTTCAGCCCATTACCGGCATATGGAAGAAACAGCAGTAAGCACAGTGAAATATCTGCTTCTAATTCCAAAACGCAGCTACCTAACAGGACGGTTGTCAATGTGGGCACTCAACTTCCAGAGTTAAACCCGTGTGTGGATTCAGCAGTCTGCAAACACTTTCTGTGCAGAGTCCCAAAACAGGCGTTTTCAGCCCTTTACCGGCATATGGAGGAAACAGCAGTAAGCACAGGGAAATATCTGCTTCTAAATCCAAAACGCAGCTATCTAACAGAACGGTTGTCAATGTGTGCACTCAACTTCCAGAGTTAAACCCGTGTGTGGATTCAGCAGTCTGCAAACTCTTTCTCTGCAGAGTCCCAAAACAGGCGTTTTCAGCCCATTACCGGCATATGGAAGAAACAGCAGTAAGCACAGGGAAATATCTGCTTATAAATCCAAAACGCAGCTATCTAACAGAACGGTTGTCAATGTGTGCACTCAACTTCCGGAGTTAAACCCGTGTGTGGATTCAGCAGTCTGCAAACACTTTCTCTGCAGAGTCCCAAAACAGGCGTTTTCAGACCATTACCGGCATATGGAAGAAACAGCAGTAAGCACAGTGAAATATCTGCTTCTAATTCCAAAACGCAGCTACCTAACAGAACGGTTGTCAATGTGGGCACTCAACTTCCAGAGTTAAACCCGTGTGTGGATTCAGCAGTCTGCAAACACTTTCTGTGCACAGTCCCAAAACAGGCGTTTTCAGCCCTTTACCGGCATATGGAAGAAACAGCAGTAAGCACAGGGAAATATCTGCTTCTAAATCCAAAACGCAGCTATCTAACAGAACGGTTGTCAATGTGTGCACTCAACTTCCAGAGTTAAACCCGTGTGTGGATTCAGCAGTCTGCAAACACTTTCTCTGCAGAGTCCCAAAACAGGCGTTTTCAGCCCATTACCGGCATATGGAAGAAACAGCAGTAAGCCCAGGGAAATATATACTTCCAAATCCAAAACGCAGCTATCTAACAGAACGGTTGTCAATGTGTGCACTCAACTTACAGAGTTAAACCCGTGTGTGGATTCAGCAGTCTGCAAACACTTTCTGTGCAGAGTCCCAAGACAGGCGTTTTCAGCCCATTACTGGCATATGGAAGAAACCCCAGTAAGCACAGTGAAATATCTGCTTCTAAATCCCAAACGCAGCTATCTAACAGAACGGTTGTCAATGTGTGCACTCAACTTCCAGAGTTAAACCCGAGTGTGGATTCAGCAGTCTGCAAACACTTTCTGTGCAGAGTCCCAAAACAGGCGTTTTCAGCCCCTTACCGGCATATGGAAGAAACAGCAGTAAGCACAGGGAAATATCTGCTTCTAAATCCAAAACGCAGCTATCTAGCAGAACGGTTATCAATGTGTGCACTCAACTTCCAGAGTTAAACCCGTGTGTGGATTCAGCAGTCTGCAAACACTTTCTCTGCAGAGTTCCAAAACAGGCGTTCTCAGCCCATTATCGGCATATGGAAGAAACAGCAGTAAGCACAGGGAAATATCTGCTTCTAAATCCAAAACGCAGCTATCTAACAGAACGGTTGTCAATGTGGGCACTCAACTTCCAGAGTTAAACCCGTGTGTGGATTCAGCAGTCTGCAAACACTTTCTCTGCAGAGTCCCAAAACAGGCGATTTCAGCCCATTACCGGCATATGGAAGAAACTGCAGTAAGCACAGGGAAATATCTGCTTCTAAATCCAAAACGCAGCTACCTAACAGAACGGTTGTCAATGTGTGCACTCAACTTCCAGAGTTAAACCCGTGTGTGGATTCAGCAGTCTGCAAACACTTTCTCTGCAGAGTCCCAAAACAGGCGTTTTCAGCCCATTACCGGCCTATGGAAGGAACAGCAGTAAGCACAGGGAAATATCTGCTTCTAAATCCAAAACGCAGCTACCTAACAGAACGGTTGTCAATGTGTGCACTCAACTTCCAGAGTTAAACCCGTGTGTGGATTCAGCAGTCTGCAAACACTTTCTGTGCAGAGTCCCAAAACAGGCGTTTTCAGCCCATTACCGGCATATGGAGGAAACAGCAGTAAGCACAGTGAAATATCTGCTTCTAATTCCAAAACGCAGCTACCTAACAGAACGGTTGTCAATGTGTGCACTCAACTTCCAGAGTTAAACCCGTGTGTGGATTCAGCAGTCTGCAAACACTTTCTCTGCAGAGTCCCAAAACAGGCGTTTTCAGCCCATTACCGGCATATGGAAGAAACAGCAGTAAGCACAGGGAAATATCTGCTTCTAAATCCAAAACGCAGCTACCTAACAGAACGGTTGTCAATGTGTGCACTCAACTTCCAGAGTTAAACCCGTGTGTGGATTCAGCAGTCTGCAAACACTTTCTCTGCAGAGTCCCAAAACAGGCGTTTTCAGCCCATTACCGGCCTATGGAAGGAACAGCAGTAAGCACAGGGAAATATCTGCTTCTAAATCCAAAACGCAGCTACCTAACAGTACGGTTGTCAATGTGTGCACTCAACTTCCAGAGTTAAACCCGTGTGTGGATTCAGCAGTCTGCAAACACTTTCTGTGCAGAGTCCCAAAACAGGCGTTTTCAGCCCATTACCGGCATATGGAGGAAACAGCAGTAAGCACAGTGAAATATCTGCTTCTAATTCCAAAACGCAGCTACCTAACAGAACGGTTGTCAATGTGTGCACTCAACTTCCAGAGTTAAACCCGTGTGTGGATTCAGCAGTCTGCAAACACTTTCTCTGCAGAGTCCCAAAACAGGCGTTTTCAGCCCATTACCGGCATATGGAAGAAACAGCAGTAAGCACAGGGAAATATCTGCTTCTAAATCCAAAACGCAGCTACCTAACAGAACGGTTGTCAATGTGTGCACTCAACTTCCAGAGTGAAACCCCTGTGTGGATTCAGCAGTCTGCAAACACTTTCTATGCAGAGTCCCAAAACAGGCGTTTTCAGCCCATTATCGGCATATGGAAGAAACAGCAGTAAGCACAGGGAAATATCTGCTTCTAAATCCAAAACGCAGCTATCTAACAGAACGGTTGTCAATGTGTGCACTCAACTTAAAGATTTAAACCAGTGTGTGGATTCAGCAGTCTGCAAACACTTTCTCTGCAGAGTCCCAAACAGGCGTTTTCAGCCCCTTACCGGCATATGGAAGAAACAGCAGTAAGCACAGGGAAATATCTGCTTCTAAATCCAAAACGCAGCTATCTAACAGAACGGTTGTCAATGTGGGCACTCAACTTCCAGAGTTAAACCCGTGTGTGGATTCAGCAGTCTGCAAACACTTTCTCTGCAGAGTCCCAAAACAGGCGTTTTCAGCCCATTACCGGCATATGGAAGAAACAGCAGTAAGCACAGGGAAATATCTGCTTCTAAATCCAAAACGCAGCTATCTAACAGAACGGTTGTCAATGTGTGCACTCAACTTCCAGAGTTAAACCCGTGTGTGGATTCAGCAGTCTGCAAACACTTTCTCTGCAGAGTCCCAAAACAGGCGTTTTCAGCCCATTACCGGCATATGGAGGAAACAGCAGTAAGCACAGGGAAATATCTGCTTCTAATTCCAAAACGCAGCTACCTAATAGAACGGTTGTCAATGTGTGCACTCAACTTCCAGAGTTAAACCCGTGGGTGGATTCAGCTGTCTGGAAACACTTTCTCTGCAGAGTCCCAAAACAGGCGTTTTCAGCCCATTACCGGCATATGGAAGAAACAGCAGTAAGCACAGGGAAATATCTGCTTCTAAATCCAAAACGCAGCTATCTAACAGAACGGTTGTCCATGTGTGCACTCAACTTCCAGAGTTAAACCCGTGTGTGGATTCAGCAGTCTGCAAACACTTTCTCTGCAGAGTCCCAAAACAGGCGTTTTCAGGCCATTACCAGCATATGGAGGAAACTGCAGTAAGCACAGGGAAATATCTGCTTCTAATTCCAAAACGCAGCTACCTAACAGAACGGTTGTCAATGTGTGCACTCAACTTCCAGAGTTAAACCCGTGTGTGGATTCAGCAGTCTGCAAACACTTTCTCTGCAGAGTCCCAAAACAGGCGTTTTCAGCCCATTACAGGCATATGGAAGAAACAGCAGTAAGCACAGGGAAATATCTGCTTCTAAATCCAAAACGCAGCTATCTAACAGAACGGCTGTCAATGTGTGCACTCAACTTCCAGAGTTAAACCCGTGTGTGGATTCAGCAGTCTGCAAACACTTTCTGTGCAGAGTCCCAAAACAGGCGTTTTCAGCCCATTACCGGCATATGGAGGAAACAGCAGTAAGCACAGTGAAATATCTGCTTCTAATTCCAAAACGCAGCTACCTAACAGAACGGTTGTCAATGTGTGCACTCAACTTCCAGAGTTAAACCCGTGTGTGGATTCAGCAGTCTGCAAACACTTTCTCTGCAGAGTCCCAAAACAGGCGTTTTCAGCCCATTACCGGCATATGGAAGAAACAGCAGTAAGCACAGGGAAATATCTGCTTCTAAATCCAAAACGCAGCTACCTAACAGAACGGTTGTCAATGTGTGCACTCAACTTCCAGAGTGAAACCCCTGTGTGGATTCAGCAGTCTGCAAACACTTTCTATGCAGAGTCCCAAAACAGGCGTTTTCAGCCCATTATCGGCATATGGAAGAAACAGCAGTAAGCACAGGGAAATATCTGCTTCTAAATCCAAAACGCAGCTATCTAACAGAACGGTTGTCAATGTGTGCACTCAACTTAAAGATTTAAACCAGTGTGTGGATTCAGCAGTCTGCAAACACTTTCTCTGCAGAGTCCCAAACAGGCGTTTTCAGCCCCTTACCGGCATATGGAAGAAACAGCAGTAAGCACAGGGAAATATCTGCTTCTAAATCCAAAACGCAGCTATCTAACAGAACGGTTGTCAATGTGGGCACTCAACTTCCAGAGTTAAACCCGTGTGTGGATTCAGCAGTCTGCAAACACTTTCTCTGCAGAGTCCCAAAACAGGCGTTTTCAGCCCATTACCGGCATATGGAAGAAACAGCAGTAAGCACAGGGAAATATCTGCTTCTAAATCCAAAACGCAGCTATCTAACAGAACGGTTGTCAATGTGTGCACTCAACTTCCAGAGTTAAACCCGTGTGTGGATTCAGCAGTCTGCAAACACTTTCTCTGCAGAGTCCCAAAACAGGCGTTTTCAGCCCATTACCGGCATATGGAGGAAACAGCAGTAAGCACAGGGAAATATCTGCTTCTAATTCCAAAACGCAGCTACCTAATAGAACGGTTGTCAATGTGTGCACTCAACTTCCAGAGTTAAACCCGTGGGTGGATTCAGCTGTCTGGAAACACTTTCTCTGCAGAGTCCCAAAACAGGCGTTTTCAGCCCATTACCGGCATATGGAAGAAACAGCAGTAAGCACAGGGAAATATCTGCTTCTAAATCCAAAACGCAGCTATCTAACAGAACGGTTGTCCATGTGTGCACTCAACTTCCAGAGTTAAACCCGTGTGTGGATTCAGCAGTCTGCAAACACTTTCTCTGCAGAGTCCCAAAACAGGCGTTTTCAGGCCATTACCAGCATATGGAGGAAACTGCAGTAAGCACAGGGAAATATCTGCTTCTAATTCCAAAACGCAGCTACCTAACAGAACGGTTGTCAATGTGTGCACTCAACTTCCAGAGTTAAACCCGTGTGTGGATTCAGCAGTCTGCAAACACTTTCTCTGCAGAGTCCCAAAACAGGCGTTTTCAGCCCATTACAGGCATATGGAAGAAACAGCAGTAAGCACAGGGAAATATCTGCTTCTAAATCCAAAACGCAGCTATCTAACAGAACGGCTGTCAATGTGTGCACTCAACTTCCAGAGTTAAACCCGTGTGTGGATTCAGCAGTCTGCAAACACTTTCTCTGCAGAATCCCAAAACAGGCGTTTTCAGCCCATTACCGGCATATGGAAGAGACAGCAGTAAGCACAGGGAAATATCTGCTTCTAAATCCAAAACGCAGCTATCTAACAGAACGGTTGTCAATGTGTGCACTCAACATCCAGAGTTAAACCGGTATGTGGATTCAGCAGTCTGCAAACACTTTCTGAGCAGAGTCCCAAAACAGGCGTTTTCAGCCCATTACCGGCATATGGAAGAAACAGCAGTAAGCACAGGGAAATATCTGCTTCTAAATCCAAAACGCAGCTATCTAACAGAACGGTTGTCAATGTGTGCACTCAACTTCCAGAGTTAAACCCGTGTGTGGATTCAGCAGTCTGCAAACACTTTCTCTGCAGAGTCCCAAAACAGGCGTTTTCAGGCCATTACCAGCATATGGAGGAAACTGCAGTAAGCACAGGGAAATAACTGCTTCTAATTCCAAAACGCAGGTACCTAACAGAACGGTTGTCAATGTGTGCACTCAACTTCCAGAGTTAAACCCGTGTGTGGATTCAGCAGTCTGCAAACACTTTCTCTGCAGAGTCCCAAAACAGGCGTTTTCAGCCCATTACCGGCATATGGAAGAAAAAGCAGTAAGCACAGGGAAATATCTACTTCTAAATCCAAAACGCAGCTATCTAACAGAACGGTTGTCAATGTGTGCACTCAACTTCCAGAGTTAAACCCGTGTGTGGATTCAGCAGTCTGCAAACACTTTCTCTGCAGAGTCCCAAAACAGGCGATTTCAGCCCATTACCGACATATGGAAGAAACAGCAGTATGCACAGGGAAATATCTGCTTCTAAATCCAAAACGCAGCTACCTAACAGAACGGTTGTCAATGTGTGCACTCAACTTCCAGAGTTAAACCCGTGTGTGGATTCAGCAGTCTGCAAACACTTTCTCTGCAGAGTCCCAAAACAGGCGTTTTCAGCCCATTACCGGCCTATGGAAGGAACAGCAGTAAGCACAGGGAAATATCTGCTTCTAAATCCAAAACGCAGCTACCTAACAGAACGGTTGTCAATGTGTGCACTCAACTTCCAGAGTTAAACCCGTGTGTGGATTCAGCAGTCTGCAAACACTTTCTGTGCAGAGTCCCAAAACAGGCGTTTTCAGCCCATTACCGGCATATGGAGGAAACAGCAGTAAGCACAGTGAAATATCTGCTTCTAATTCCAAAACGCAGCTACCTAACAGAACGGTTGTCAATGTGTGCACTCAACTTCCAGAGTTAAACCCGTGTGTGGATTCAGCAGTCTGCAAACACTTTCTCTGCAGAGTCCCAAAACAGGCGTTTTCAGCCCATTACCGGCATATGGAAGAAACAGCAGTAAGCACAGGGAAATATCTGCTTCTAAATCCAAAACGCAGCTACCTAACAGAACGGTTGTCAATGTGTGCACTCAACTTCCAGAGTTAAACCCGTGTGTGGATTCAGCAGTCTGCAAACACTTTCTCTGCAGAGTCCCAAAACAGGCGTTTTCAGCCCATTACCGGCCTATGGAAGTAACAGCAGTAAGCACAGGGAAATATCTGCTTCTAAATCCAAAACGCAGCTACCTAACAGAACGGTTGTCAATGTGTGCACTCAACTTCCAGAGTTAAACCCGTGTGTGGATTCAGCAGTCTGCAAACACTTTCTGTGCAGAGTCCCAAAACAGGCGTTTTCAGCCCATTACCGGCATATGGAGGAAACAGCAGTAAGCACAGTGAAATATCTGCTTCTAATTCCAAAACGCAGCTACCTAACAGAACGGTTGTCAATGTGTGCACTCAACTTCCAGAGTTAAACCCGTGTGTGGATTCAGCAGTCTGCAAACACTTTCTCTGCAGAGTCCCAAAACAGGCGTTTTCAGCCCATTACCGGCATATGGAAGAAACAGCAGTAAGCACAGGGAAATATCTGCTTCTAAATCCAAAACGCAGCTACCTAACAGAACGGTTGTCAATGTGTGCACTCAACTTCCAGAGTGAAACCCCTGTGTGGATTCAGCAGTCTGCAAACACTTTCTATGCAGAGTCCCAAAACAGGCGTTTTCAGCCCATTATCGGCATATGGAAGAAACAGCAGTAAGCACAGGGAAATATCTGCTTCTAAATCCAAAACGCAGCTATCTAACAGAACGGTTGTCAATGTGTGCACTCAACTTAAAGATTTAAACCAGTGTGTGGATTCAGCAGTCTGCAAACACTTTCTCTGCAGAGTCCCAAACAGGCGTTTTCAGCCCCTTACCGGCATATGGAAGAAACAGCAGTAAGCACAGGGAAATATCTGCTTCTAAATCCAAAACGCAGCTATCTAACAGAACGGTTGTCAATGTGGGCACTCAACTTCCAGAGTTAAACCCGTGTGTGGATTCAGCAGTCTGCAAACACTTTCTCTGCAGAGTCCCAAAACAGGCGTTTTCAGCCCATTACCGGCATATGGAAGAAACAGCAGTAAGCACAGGGAAATATCTGCTTCTAAATCCAAAACGCAGCTATCTAACAGAACGGTTGTCAATGTGTGCACTCAACTTCCAGAGTTAAACCCGTGTGTGGATTCAGCAGTCTGCAAACACTTTCTCTGCAGAGTCCCAAAACAGGCGTTTTCAGCCCATTACCGGCATATGGAGGAAACAGCAGTAAGCACAGGGAAATATCTGCTTCTAATTCCAAAACGCAGCTACCTAATAGAACGGTTGTCAATGTGTGCACTCAACTTCCAGAGTTAAACCCGTGGGTGGATTCAGCTGTCTGGAAACACTTTCTCTGCAGAGTCCCAAAACAGGCGTTTTCAGCCCATTACCGGCATATGGAAGAAACAGCAGTAAGCACAGGGAAATATCTGCTTCTAAATCCAAAACGCAGCTATCTAACAGAACGGTTGTCCATGTGTGCACTCAACTTCCAGAGTTAAACCCGTGTGTGGATTCAGCAGTCTGCAAACACTTTCTCTGCAGAGTCCCAAAACAGGCGTTTTCAGGCCATTACCAGCATATGGAGGAAACTGCAGTAAGCACAGGGAAATATCTGCTTCTAATTCCAAAACGCAGCTACCTAACAGAACGGTTGTCAATGTGTGCACTCAACTTCCAGAGTTAAACCCGTGTGTGGATTCAGCAGTCTGCAAACACTTTCTCTGCAGAGTCCCAAAACAGGCGTTTTCAGCCCATTACAGGCATATGGAAGAAACAGCAGTAAGCACAGGGAAATATCTGCTTCTAAATCCAAAACGCAGCTATCTAACAGAACGGCTGTCAATGTGTGCACTCAACTTCCAGAGTTAAACCCGTGTGTGGATTCAGCAGTCTGCAAACACTTTCTCTGCAGAGTCCCAAAACAGGCGTTTTCAGCCCATTACCGGCATATGGAAGAGACAGCAGTAAGCACAGGGAAATATCTGCTTCTAAATCCAAAACGCAGCTATCTAACAGAACGGTTGTCAATGTGTGCACTCAACATCCAGAGTTAAACCGGTGTGTGGATTCAGCAGTCTGCAAACACTTTCTGAGCAGAGTCCCAAAACAGGCGTTTTCAGCCCATTACCGGCATATGGAAGAAACAGCAGTAAGCACAGGGAAATATCTGCTTCTAAATCCAAAACGCAGCTATCTACCAGAACGGTTGTCAATGTGTGCACTCAACTTCCAGAGTTAAACCCGTGTGTGGATTCAGCAGTCTGCAAACACTTTCTCTGCAGAGTCCCAAAACAGGCGTTTTCAGGCCATTACCAGCATATGGAGGAAACTGCAGTAAGCACAGGGAAATATCTGCTTCTAATTCCAAAACGCAGGTAACTAACAGAACGGTTGTCAATGTGTGCACTCAACTTCCAGAGTTAAACCCGTGTGTGGATTCAGCAGTCTGCAAACACTTTCTCTGCAGAGTCCCAAAACAGGCGTTTTCAGCCCATTACCGGCATATGGAAGAAACAGCAGTAAGCACAGGGAAATATCTACTTCTAAATCCAAAACGCAGCTATCTAACAGAACGGTTGTCAATGTGTGCACTCAACTTCCAGAGTTAAACCCGTGTGTGGATTCAGCAGTCTGCAAACACTTTCTCTGCAGAGTCCCAAAACAGGCGATTTCAGCCCATTACCGACATATGGAAGAAACAGCAGTAAGCACAGGGAAATATCTGCTTCTAAATCCAAAACGCAGCTACCTAACAGAACGGTTGTCAATGTGTGCACTCAACTTCCAGAGTTAAACCCGTGTGTGGATTCAGCAGTCTGCAAACACTTTCTCTGCAGAGTCCCAAAACAGGCGTTTTCAGCCCATTACCGGCCTATGGAAGGAACAGCAGTAAGCACAGGGAAATATCTGCTTCTAAATCCAAAACGCAGCTACCTAACAGAACGGTTGTCAATGTGTGCACTCAACTTCCAGAGTTAAACCCGTGTGTGGATTCAGCAGTCTGCAAACACTTTCTGTGCAGAGTCCCAAAACAGGCGTTTTCAGCCCATTACCGGCATATGGAGGAAACAGCAGTAAGCACAGGGAAATATCTGCTTCTAATTCCAAAACGCAGCTACCTAACAGAACGGTTGTCAATGTGTGCACTCAACTTCCAGAGTTAAACCCGTGTGTGGATTCAGCAGTCTGCAAACACTTTCTCTGCAGAGTCCCAAAACAGGCGTTTTCAGCCCATTACCGGCATATGGAAGAAACAGCAGTAAGCACAGGGAAATATCTGCTTCTAAATCCAAAACGCAGCTACCTAACAGAACGGTTGTCAATGTGTGCACTCAACTTCCAGAGTGAAACCCCTGTGTGGATTCAGCAGTCTGCAAACACTTTCTCTGCAGAGTCCCAAACAGGCGTTTTCAGCACCTTACCGGCATATGGAAGAAACAGCAGTAAGCACGGGGAAATATCTGCTTCTAAATCCAAAACGCAGCTATCTAACAGAACGGTTGTCAATGTGGGCACTCAACTTCCAGAGTTAAACCCGTGTGTGGATTCAGCAGTCTGCAAACACTTTCTCTGCAGAGTCCCAAAACAGGCGTTTTCAGCCCATTACCGGCATATGGAAGAAACAGCAGTAAGCACAGGGAAATATCTGCTTCTAAATCCAAAACGCAGCTATCTAACAGAACGGTTGTCAATGTGTGCACTCAACTTCCAGAGTTAAACCCGTGTGTGGATTCAGCAGTCTGCAAACACTTTCTCTGCATAGTCCCAAAACAGGCGTTTTCAGCCCATTACCGGCATATGGAGGAAACAGCAGTAAGCACAGGGAAATATCTGCTTCTAATTCCAAAACGCAGCTACCTAATAGAACGGTTGTCAATGTGTGCACTCAACTTCCAGAGTTAAACCCGTGGGTGGATTCAGCTGTCTGGAAACACTTTCTCTGCAGAGTCCCAAAACAGGCGTTTTCAGCCCATTACCGGCATATGGAAGAAACAGCAGTAAGCACAGGGAAATATCTGCTTCTAAATCCAAAACGCAGCTATCTAACAGAACGGTTGTCAATGTGGGCACTCAACTTCCAGAGTTAAACACGTGTGTGGATTCAGCAGTCTGCAAACACTTTCTCTGCACAGTCCCAAAACAGGCGTTTTCAGGCCATTACCAGCATATGGAGGAAACTGCAGTAAGCACAGGGAAATATCTGCTTCTAATTCCAAAACGCAGCTACCTAACAGAACGGTTGTCAATGTGTGCACTCAACTTCCAGAGTTAAACCCGTGTGTGGATTCAGCAGTCTGCAAACACTTTCTCTGCAGAGTCCCAAAACAGGCGTTTTCAGCCCATTACAGGCATATGGAAGAAACAGCAGTAAGCACAGGGAAATATCTGCTTCTAAATCCAAAACGCAGCTATCTAACAGAACGGCTGTCAATGTGTGCACTCAACTTCCAGAGTTAAACCCGTGTGTGGATTCAGCAGTCTGCAAACACTTTCTCTGCAGAGTCCCAAAACAGGCGTTTTCAGCCCATTACCGGCATATGGAAGAGACAGCAGTAAGCACAGGGAAATATCTGCTTCTAAATCCAAAACGCAGCTATCTAACAGAACGGTTGTCAATGTGTGCACTCAACATCCAGAGTTAAACCGGTGTGTGGATTCAGCAGTCTGCAAACACTTTCTGTGCAGAGTCCCAAAACAGGCGTTTTCAGCCCATTACCGGCATATGGAAGACACAGCAGTAAGCACAGGGAAATATCTGCTTCTAAATCCAAAACGCAGCTATCTAACAGAACGGTTGTCAATGTGTGCACTCAACTTCCAGAGTTAAACCCGTGTGTGGATTCAGCAGTCTGCAAACACTTTCTGTGCAGAGTCCCAAAACAGGCGTTTTCAGCCCATTAACGGCTTATGGAATAAAGGGCAGTAAGCACAGGGAAATATCTGCTTCTAAATCCAAAAGGCAGCTATCTAACAGAACGGTTGTCAATGTGTGCACTCAACTTCCAGAGTTAAACCCGTGTGTGGATTCAGCAGTCTGCCAACACTTTCTCTGCAGAGTCCCAAAACAGGCGATTTCAGCCCATTACCGGCATATTTGAAGAAACAGCAGTAAGCAGAGGGAAATATCTGCTTCTAAATCCAAAACGCAGCTACCTAACAGAACGGTTGTCAATGTGTGCACTCAACTTCCAGAGTTAAACCCGTGTGTGGATTCAGCAGTCTGCAAACACTTTCTCTGCAGAGTCCCAAAACAGGCGTTTTCAGCCCATTACCGGCATATGGAAGAAACAGCAGTAAGCACAGGGAAATATCTGCTTCTAAATCCAAAACGCAGCTACCTAACAGAACGGTTGTCAATGTGTGCACTCAACTTCCAGAGTTAAACCCCTGTGTGGATTCAGCAGTCTGCAAACACTTTCTCTGCAGAGTCCCAAAACAGGCGTTTTCAGCCCATTATCGGCATATGGAAGAAACAGCAGTAAGCACAGGGAAATATCTGCTTCAAAATACAAAACGCAGCTATCTAACAGAACGGTGGTCAATGTGTGCACTCAACTTCCAGAGTTAAACCCGTGTGTGGATTCAGCAGTCTGCAAACACTTTCTCTGCAGAGTCCCAAAACTGGCGTTTTCAGCCCATTACCGGCATACGGAAGAAACAGCTGTAAGCACAGGGAAATATCTGCTTCTCAATCCAAAACGCAGCTACCTAACAAAACGGTTGTCAATGTGTGCACTCAACTTCCAGAGTTAAACCCGTGTGTGGATTCAGCAGTCTGCAAACACTTTCTATGCAGAGTCCCAAAACAGGCGTTTTCAGCCCATTACCGGCATATGGAAGAAACAGCAGTAAGCACAGGGAAATATCTGCTTGTAAATCCACAACGCAGCTACCTAACAGAACGGTTGTCAATGTGGGCACTCAACTTCCAGAGTGAAACCCGTGTGTGGATTCAGCAGTCTGCAAACTCTTTCTCTGCAGAGTCCCAAAACAGGCGTTTTCAGCCCATTACCGGCATATGGAAGAAACAGCAGTAAGCACAGGGAAATATCTGCTTATAAATCCAAAACGCAGCTATCTAACAGAACGGTTGTCAATGTGTGCACTCAACTTCCAGAGTTAAACCCGTGTGTGGATTCAGCAGTCTGCAAACACTTTCTCTGCAGAGTCCCAAAACAGGCGTTTTCAGCCCATTACCGGCATATGGAAGAAACAGCAGTAAGCACAGTGAAATATCTGCTTCTAATTCCAAAACGCAGCTACCTAACAGAACGGTTGTCAATGTGGGCACTCAACTTCCAGAGTTAAACCCGTGTGTGGATTCAGCAGTCTGCAAACACTTTCTGTGCAGAGTCCCAAAACAGGCGTTTTCAGCCCATTACCGGCATATGGAAGAAACAGCAGTAAGCACAGGGAAATATCTGCTTCTAAATCCAAAACGCAGCTATCTAACAGAACGGTTGTCAATGTGTGCACTCAACTTCCAGAGTTAAACCCGTGTGTGGATTCAGCAGTCTGCAAACTCTTTCTCTGCAGAGTCCCAAAACAGGCGTTTTCAGCCCATTACCGGCATATGGAAGAAACAGCAGTAAGCACAGGGAAATATCTGCTTATAAATCCAAAACGCAGCTATCTAACAGAACGGTTGTCAATGTGCGCACTCAACTTCCAGAGTTAAACCCGTGTGTGGATTCAGCAGTCTGCAAACACTTTCTCTGCAGAGTCCCAAAACAGGCGTTTTCAGACCATTACCGGCATATGGAAGAAACAGCAGTAAGCACAGTGAAATATCTGCTTCTAATTCCAAAACGCAGCTACCTAACAGAACGGTTGTCAATGTGGGCACTCAACTTCCAGAGTTAAACCCGTGTGTGGATTCAGCAGTCTGCAAACACTTTCTGTGCACAGTCCCAAAACAGGCGTTTTCAGCCCTTTACCGGCATATGGAAGAAACAGCAGTAAGCACAGGGAAATATCTGCTTCTAAATCCAAAACGCAGCTATCTAACAGAACGGTTGTCAATGTGTGCACTCAACTTCCAGAGTTAAACCCGTGTGTGGATTCAGCAGTCTGCAAACACTTTCTCTGCAGAGTCCCAAAACAGGCGTTTTCAGCCCATTACCGGCATATGGAAGAAACAGCAGTAAGCCCAGGGAAATATATACTTCCAAATCCAAAACGCAGCTATCTAACAGAACGGTTGTCAATGTGTGCACTCAACTTACAGAGTTAAACCCGTGTGTGGATTCAGCAGTCTGCAAACACTTTCTGTGCAGAGTCCCAAGACAGGCGTTTTCAGCCCATTACTGGCATATGGAAGAAACCCCAGTAAGCACAGTGAAATATCTGCTTCTAAATCCCAAACGCAGCTATCTAACAGAACGGTTGTCAATGTGTGCACTCAACTTCCAGAGTTAAACCCGTGTGTGGATTCAGCAGTCTGCAAACACTTTCTGTGCAGAGTCCCAAAACAGGCGTTTTCAGCCCCTTACCGGCATATGGAAGAAACAGCAGTAAGCACAGGGAAATATCTGCTTCTAAATCCAAAACGCAGCTATCTAGCAGAACGGTTATCAATGTGTGCACTCAACTTCCAGAGTTAAACCCGTGTGTGGATTCAGCAGTCTGCAAACACTTTCTCTGCAGAGTTCCAAAACAGGCGTTCTCAGCCCATTATCGGCATATGGAAGAAACAGCAGTAAGCACAGGGAAATATCTGCTTCTAAATCCAAAACGCAGCTATCTAACAGAACGGTTGTCAATGTGGGCACTCAACTTCCAGAGTTAAACCCATGTGTGGATTCAGCAGTCTGCAAACACTTTCTCTGCAGAGTCCCAAAACAGGCGATTTCAGCCCATTACCGGCATATGGAAGAAACTGCAGTAAGCACAGGGAAATATCTGCTTCTAAATCCAAAACGCAGCTACCTAACAGAACGGTTGTCAATGTGTGCACTCAACTTCCAGAGTTAAACCCGTGTGTGGATTCAGCAGTCTGCAAACACTTTCTCTGCAGAGTCCCAAAACAGGCGTTTTCAGCCCATTACCGGCCTATGGAAGGAACAGCAGTAAGCACAGGGAAATATCTGCTTCTAAATCCAAAACGCAGCTACCTAACAGAACGGTTGTCAATGTGTGCACTCAACTTCCAGAGTTAAACCCGTGTGTGGATTCAGCAGTCTGCAAACACTTTCTGTGCAGAGTCCCAAAACAGGCGTTTTCAGCCCATTACCGGCATATGGAGGAAACAGCAGTAAGCACAGTGAAATATCTGCTTCTAATTCCAAAACGCAGCTACCTAACAGAACGGTTGTCAATGTGTGCACTCAACTTCCAGAGTTAAACCCGTGTGTGGATTCAGCAGTCTGCAAACACTTTCTCTGCAGAGTCTTAAAACAGGCGTTTTCAGCCCATTACCGGCATATGGAAGAAACAGCAGTAAGCACAGGGAAATATCTGCTTCTAAATCCAAAACGCAGCTACCTAACAGAACGGTTGTCAATGTGTGCACTCAACTTCCAGAGTGAAACCCCTGTGTGGATTCAGCAGTCTGCAAACACTTTCTATGCAGAGTCCCAAAACAGGCGTTTTCAGCCCATTATCGGCATATGGAAGAAACAGCAGTAAGCACAGGGAAATATCTGCTTCAAAATCCAAAACGCAGCTATCTAACAGAACGGTTGTCAATGTGTGCACTCAACTTCCAGAGTTAAACCCGTGTGTGGATTCAGCAGTCTGCAAACACTTTCTCTGCAGAGTCCCAAAACTGGCGTTTTCAGCCCATTACCGGCATACGGAAGAAACAGCTGTAAGCACAGGGAAATATCTGCTTCTCAATCCAAAACGCAGCTACCTAACAAAACGGTTGTCAATGTGTGCACTCAACTTCCAGAGTTAAACCCGTTTGTGGATTCAGCAGTCTGCAAACACTTTCTATGCAGAGTCCCAAAACAGGCGTTTTCAGCCCTTTACCGGCATATGGAAGAAACAGCAGTAAGCACAGGGAAATATCTGCTTGTAAATCCACAACGCAGCTATCTAACAGAACGGTTGTCAATGTGGGCACTCAACTTCCAGAGTGAAACCCGTGTGTGGATTCAGCAGTCTGCAAACTCTTTCTCTGCAGAGTCCCAAAGCATGCGTTTTCAGCCCATTACCGGCATATGGAAGAAACAGCAGTAAGCACAGGGAAATATCTGCTTATAAATCCAAAACGCAGCTATCTAACAGAACGGTTGTCAATGTGTGCACTCAACTTCCAGAGTTAAACCCGTGTGTGGATTCAGCAGTCTTCAAACACTTTCTCTGCAGAGTCCCAAAACATGCGTTTTCAGCCCATTACCGGCATATGGAAGAAACAGCAGTAAGCACAGGGAAATATCTGCTTATAAATCCAAAACGCAGCTATCTAACAGAACGGTTGTCAATGTGTGCACTCAACTTCCAGAGTTAAACCCGTGTGTGGATTCAGCAGTCTGCAAACACTTTCTCTGCAGAGTCCCAAAACAGGCGTTTTCAGCCCATTACCGGCATATGGAAGAATCAGCAGTAAGCACAGGGAAATATCTGCTTCTAAATCCAAAACGCAGCTATCTAACAGAACGGTTGTCAATGTGTGCACTCAACTTCCAGAGTTAAACCCGTATGTGGATTCAGCAGTCTGCAAACACTTTCTGTGCAGAGTCCCAAAACAGGCGTTTTCAGCCCATTACCGGCATATGGAAGAAACAGCAGTAAGCACAGTGAAATATCTGCTTCTAAATCCAAAACGCAGCTATCTAACAGAACGTTTGTCAATGTGTGCACTCAACTTAAAGATTTAAACCAGTGTGTGGATTCAGCAGTCTGCAAACACTTTCTCTGCAGAGTCCCAAAGCAGGCGTTTTCAGCCCCTTACCGGCATACGGAAGAAACAGCAGTAAGCACAGGGAAATATCTGCTTCTAAATCCAAAACGGAGCTATCTAACAGAACGGTTGTCAATGTGGGCACTCAACTTCCAGAGTTAAACCCGTGTGTGGATTCAACAGTCTGCAAACACTTTCTCTGCAGAGTCCCAAAACAGGCGTTTTCAGCCCATTACCGGCATATGGAAGAAACAGCAGTAAGCACAGGGAAATATCTGCTTCTAAATCCAAAACGCAGCTATCTAACAGAACGGTTGTCAATGTGTGCACTCAACTTCCAGAGTTAAACCCGTGTGTGGATTCAGCAGTCTGCAAACACTTTCTATGCAGAGTCCCAAAACAGGCGTTTTCAGCCCTTTACCGGCATATGGAAGAAACAGCAGTAAGCACAGGGAAATATCTCCTTGTAAATCCACAACGCAGCTATCTAACAGAACGGTTGTCAATGTGGGCACTCAACTTCCAGAGTGAAACCCGTGTGTGGATTCAGCAGTCTGCAAACTCTTTCTCTGCAGAGTCCCAAAACATGCGTTTTCAGCCCATTACCGGCATATGGAAGAAACAGCAGTAAGCACAGGGAAATATCTGCTTATAAATCCAAAACGCAGCTATCTAACAGAACGGTTGTCAATGTGTGCACTCAACTTCCAGAGGTAAACCCGTGTGTGGATTCAGCAGTCTTCAAACACTTTCTCTGCAGAGTCCCAAAACATGCGTTTTCAGCCCATTACCGGCATATGGAAGAAACAGCAGTAAGCACAGGGAAATATCTGCTTATAAATCCAAAACGCAGCTATCTAACAGAACGGTTGTCAATGTGTGCACTCAACTTCCAGAGTTAAACCCGTGTGTGGATTCAGCAGTCTGCAAACACTTTCTCTGCAGAGTCCCAAAACAGGCGTTTTCAGCCCATTACCGGCATATGGAAGAATCAGCAGTAAGCACAGGGAAATATCTGCTTCTAAATCCAAAACGCAGCTATCTAACAGAACGGTTGTCAATGTGTGCACTCAACTTCCAGAGTTAAACCCGTATGTGGATTCAGCAGTCTGCAAACACTTTCTGTGCAGAGTCCCAAAACAGGCGATTTCAGCCCATTACCGGCATATGGAAGAAACAGCAGTAAGCACAGTGAAATATCTGCTTCTAAATCCAAAACGCAGCTATCTAACAGAACGGTTGTCAATGTGTGCACTCAACTTAAAGATTTAAACCAGTGTGTGGATTCAGCAGTCTGCAAACACTTTCCCTGCAGAGTCCCAAAGCAGGCGTTTTCAGCCCCTTACCGGCATATGGAAGAAACAGCAGTAAGCACAGGGAAATATCTGCTTCTAAATCCAAAACGCAGCTATCTAACAGAACGGTTGTCAATGTGGGCACTCAACTTCCAGAGTTAAACCCGTGTGTGGATTCAACAGTCTGCAAACACTTTCTCTGCAGAGTCCCAAAACAGGCGTTTTCAGCCCATTACCGGCATATGGAAGAAACAGCAGTAAGCACAGGGAAATATCTGCTTCTAAATCCAAAACGCAGCTATCTAACAGAACGGTTGTCCATGTGTGCACTCAACTTCCAGAGTTAAACCCGTGTGTGGATTCAGCAGTCTGCAAACACTTTCTCTGCAGAGTCCCAAAACAGGCGTTTTCAGGCCATTACCAGCATATGGAGGAAACTGCAGTAAGCACAGGGAAATATCTGCTTCTAATTCCAAAACGCAGCTACCTAACAGAACGGTTGTCAATGTGTGCACTCAACTTCCAGAGTTAAACCCGTGTGTGGATTCAGCAGTCTGCAAACACTTTCTCTGCAGAGTCCCAAAACAGGCGTTTTCAGCCCATTACAGGCATATGGAAGAAACAGCAGTAAGCACAGGGAAATATCTGCTTCTAAATCCAAAACGCAGCTATCTAACAGAACGGCTGTCAATGTGTGCACTCAACTTCCAGAGTTAAACCCGTGTGTGGATTCAGCAGTCTGCAAACACTTTCTCTGCAGAGTCCCAAAACAGGCGTTTTCAGCCCATTACCGGCATATGGAAGAGACAGCAGTAAGCACAGGGAAATATCTGCTTCTAAATCCAAAACGCAGCTATCTAACAGAACGGTTGTCAATGTGTGCACTCAACATCCAGAGTTAAACCGGTGTGTGGATTCAGCAGTCTGCAAACACTTTCTGTGCAGAGTCCCAAAACAGGCGTTTTCAGCCCATTACCGGCATATGGAAGAAACAGCAGTAAGCACAGGGAAATATCTGCTTCTAAATCCAAAACGCAGCTATCTAACAGAACGGTTGTCAATGTGTGCACTCAACTTCCAGAGTTAAACCCGTGTGTGGATTCAGCAGTCTGCAAACACTTTCTCTGCAGAGTCCCAAAACAGGCGTTTTCAGGCCATTACCAGCATATGGAGGAAACTGCAGTAAGCACAGGGAAATATCTGCTTCTAATTCCAAAACGCAGCTACCTAACAGAACGGTTGTCAATGTGTGCACTCAACTTCCAGAGTTAAACCCGTGTGTGGATTCAGCAGTCTGCAAACACTTTCTCTGCAGAGTCCCAAAACAGGCGTTTTCAGCCCATTACCGGCATATGGAAGAAACAGCAGTAAGCACAGGGAAATATCTACTTCTAAATCCAAAACGCAGCTATCTAACAGAACGGTTGTCAATGTGTGCACTCAACTTCCAGAGTTAAACCCGTGTGTGGATTCAGCAGTCTGCAAACACTTTCTCTGCAGAGTCCCAAAACAGGCGATTTCAGCCCATTACCGACATATGGAAGAAACAGCAGTAAGCACAGGGAAATATCTGCTTCTAAATCCAAAACGCAGCTACCTAACAGAACGGTTGTCAATGTGTGCACTCAACTTCCAGAGTTAAACCCGTGTGTGGATTCAGCAGTCTGCAAACACTTTCTCTGCAGAGTCCCAAAACAGGCGTTTTCAGCCCATTACCGGCCTATGGAAGGAACAGCAGTAAGCACAGGGAAATATCTGCTTCTAAATCCAAAACGCAGCTACCTAACAGAACGGTTGTCAATGTGTGCACTCAACTTCCAGAGTTAAACCCGTGTGTGGATTCAGCAGTCTGCAAACACTTTCTGTGCAGAGTCCCAAAACAGGCGTTTTCAGCCCATTACCGGCATATGGAGGAAACAGCAGTAAGCACAGGGAAATATCTGCTTCTAATTCCAAAACGCAGCTACCTAACAGAAAGGTTGTCAATGTGTGCACTCAACTTCCAGAGTTAAACCCGTGTGTGGATTCAGCAGTCTGCAAACACTTTCTCTGCAGAGTCCCAAAACAGGCGTTTTCAGCCCATTACCGGCATATGGAAGAAACAGCAGTAAGCACAGGGAAATATCTGCTTCTAAATCCAAAACGCAGCTATCTAACAGAACGGTTGTCAATGTGTGCACTCAACTTAAAGATTTAAACCAGTGTGTGGATTCAGCAGTCTGCAAACACTTTCTCTGCAGAGTCCCAAACAGGCGTTTTCAGCACCTTACCGGCATATGGAAGAAACAGCAGTAAGCACGGGGAAATATCTGCTTCTAAATCCAAAACGCAGCTATCTAACAGAACGGTTGTCAATGTGGGCACTCAACTTCCAGAGTTAAACCCGTGTGTGGATTCAGCAGTCTGCAAACACTTTCTCTGCAGAGTCCCAAAACAGGCGTTTTCAGCCCCTTACCGGCATATGGAAGAAACAGCAGTAAGCACAGGGAAATATCTGCTTCTAAATCCAAAACGCAGGTACCTAACAGAACGGTTGTCAATGTGTGCACTCAACTTCCAGAGTTAAACCCGTGTGTGGATTCAGCAGTCTGCAAACACTTTCTCTGCAGAGTCCCAAAACAGGCGTTTTCAGCCCATTACCGGCATACGGAAGAAACAGCTGTAAGCACAGGGAAATATCTGCTTCTAAATCCAAAACGCAGCTATCTAACAGAACGGTTGTCAATGTGTGCACTCAACTTAAAGATTTAAACCAGTGTGTGGATTCAGCAGTCTGCAAACACTTTCTCTGCAGAGTCCCAAACAGGCGTTTTCACCCCCTTACCGGCATATGGAAGAAACAGCAGTAAGCACAGGGAAATATCTGCTTCTAAATCCAAAACGCAGCTATCTAACAGAACGGTTGTCAATGTGGGCACTCAACTTCCAGAGTTAAACCCGTGTGTGGATTCAGCAGTCTGCAAACACTTTCTCTGCAGAGTCCCAAAACAGGCGTTTTCAGCCCATTACCGGCCTATGGAAGAAACAGCAGTAAGCACAGGGAAATATCTGCTTCTAAATCCAAAACGCAGCTATCTAACAGAACGGTTGTCAATGTGTGCACTCAACTTCCAGAGTTAAACCCGTGTGTGGATTCAGCAGTCTGCAAACACTTTCTCTGCAGAGTCCCAAAACAGGCGTTTTCAGCCCATTACCGGCATATGGAGGAAACAGCAGTAAGCACAGGCAAATATCTGCTTCTAAATCCAAAACGCAGCTATCTAACAGAACGGTTGTCAATGTGTGCACTCAACTTCCAGAGTTATACCCGTGTGTGGATTCAGCTGTCTGGAAACACTTTCTCTGCAGAGTCCCAAAACAGGCGTTTTCAGCCCATTACCGGCATATGGAAGAAACAGCAGTAAGCACAGGGAAATATCTGCTTCTAAATCCAAAACGCAGCTATCTAACAGAACGGTTGTCAATGTGTGCACTCAACTTCCAGAGTTAAACCCGTGTGTGGATTCAGCAGTCTGCAAACACTTTCTCTGCAGAGTCCCAAAACAGGCGTTTTCAGGCCATTACCAGCATATGGAGGAAACTGCAGTAAGCACAGGGAAATATCTGCTTCTAATTCCAAAACGCAGCTACCTAACAGAACGGTTGTCAATGTGTGCACTCAACTTCCAGAGTTAAACCCGTGTGTGGATTCAGCAGTCTGCAAACACTTTCTCTGCAGAGTCCCAAAACAGGCGTTTTCAGCCCATTACAGGCATATGGAAGAAACAGCAGTAAGCACAGGGAAATATCTGCTTCTAAATCGAAAACGCAGCTATCTAACAGAACGGCTGTCAATGTGTGCACTCAACTTCCAGAGTTAAACCGGTGTGTGGATTCAGCAGTCTGCAAACACTTTCTGTGCAGAGTCCCAAAACAGGCGTTTTCAGCCCATTACCGGCATATGGAAGAAACAGCAGTAAGCACAGGGAAATATCTGCTTCTAAATCCAAAACACAGCTATCTAACAGAACGGTTTTCAATGTGTGCACTCAACTTCCAGAGTTAAACCGGTGTGTGGATTCAGCAGTCTGCAAACACTTTCTCTGCAGAGTCCCAAAACAGGCGTTTTCAGCCCATTACCGGCATATGGAAGAAACAGCAGTAAGCACAGGGAAATATCTGCTTCTAAATCCAAAACGCAGCTATCTAACAGAACGGTTGTCAATGTGTGCACTCAACTTCCAGAGTTAAACCCGTGTGTGGATTCAGCAGTCTGCAAACACTTTCTGTGCAGAGTCCCAAAACAGGCGTTTTCAGCCCATTAACGGCATATGGAAGAAACAGCAGTAAGCACAGGGAAATATCTGCTTCTAAATCCAAAACACAGCTATCTAGCAGAACGGTTGTCAATGTGTGCACTCAACTTCCAGAGTTAAACCCGTGTGTGGATTCAGCAGTCTGCAAGCACTTTCTCTGCAGAGTCCCAAAACAGGCGATTTCAGCCCATTACCGGCATATTTGAAGAAACAGCAGTAAGCAGAGGGAAATATCTGCTTCTAAATCCAAAACGCAGCTACCTAACAGAACGGTTGTCAATGTGTGCACTCAACTTCCAGAGTTAAACCCGTGTGTGGATTCAGCAGTCTGCAAACACTTTCTCTGCAGAGTCCCAAAACAGGCGTTTTCAGCCCATTACCGGCATATGGAAGAAACAGCAGTAAGCACAGGGAAATATCTGCTTCTAAATCCAAAACGCAGCTACCTAACAGAACGGTTGTCAATGTGTGCACTCAACTTCCAGAGTGAAACCCCTGTGTGGATTCAGCAGTCTGCAAACACTTTCTATGCAGAGTCCCAAAACAGGCGTTTTCAGCCCATTATCGGCATATGGAAGAAACAGCAGTAAGCACAGGGAAATATCTGCTTCAAAATCCAAAACGCAGCTATCTAACAGAACGGTTGTCAATGTGTGCACTCAACTTCCAGAGTTAAACCCGTGTGTGGATTCAGCAGTCTGCAAACACTTTCTCTGCAGAGTCCCAAAACTGGCGTTTTCAGCCCATTACCGGCATACGGAAGAAACAGCTGTAAGCACAGGGAAATATCTGCTTCTCAATCCAAAACGCAGCTACCTAACAAAACGGTTGTCAATGTGTGCACTCAACTTCCAGAGTTAAACCCGTGTGTGGATTCAGCAGTCTGCAAACACTTTCTATGCAGAGTCCCAAAACAGGCGTTTTCAGCCCTTTACCGGCATATGGAAGAAACAGCAGTAAGCACAGGGAAATATCTGCTTGTAAATCCACAACGCAGCTATCTAACAGAACGGTTGTCAATGTGGGCACTCAACTTCCAGAGTGAAACCCGTGTGTGGATTCAGCAGTCTGCAAACTCTTTCTCTGCAGAGTCCCAAAACATGCGTTTTCAGCCCATTACCGGCATATGGAAGAAACAGCAGTAAGCACAGGGAAATATCTGCTTATAAATCCAAAATGCAGCTATCTAACAGAACGGTTGTCAATGTGTGCACTCAACTTCCAGAGTTAAACCCGTGTGTGGATTCAGCAGTCTTCAAACACTTTCTCTGCAGAGTCCCAAAACATGCGTTTTCAGCCCATTACCGGCATATGGAAGAAGCAGCAGTAAGCACAGGGAAATATCTGCTTATAAATCCAAAACGCAGCTATCTAACAGAACGGTTGTCAATGTGTGCACTCAACTTCCAGAGTTAAACCCGTGTGTGGATTCAGCAGTCTGCAAACACTTTCTCTGCAGAGTCCCAAAACAGGCGTTTTCAGCCCATTACCGGCATATGGAAGAATCAGCAGTAAGCACAGGGAAATATCTGCTTCTAAATCCAAAACGCAGCTATCTAACAGAACGGTTGTCAATGTGTGCACTCAACTTCCAGAGTTAAACCCGTATGTGGATTCAGCAGTCTGCAAACACTTTCTGTGCAGAGTCCCAAAACAGGCGTTTTCAGCCCATTACCGGCATATGGAAGAAACAGCAGTAAGCACAGGGAAATATCTGCTTCTAAATCCAAAACGCAGCTATCTAACAGAACGGTTGTCAATGTGTGCACTCAACTTAAAGATTTAAACCAGTGTGTGGATTCAGCAGTCTGCAAACACTTTCTCTGCAGAGTCCCAAACAGGCGTTTTCAGCCCCTTACCGGCATATGGAAGAAACAGCAGTAAGCACAGGGAAATATCTGCTTCTAAATCCAAAACGCAGCTATCTAACAGAACGGTTGTCAATGTGGGCACTCAACTTCCAGAGTTAAACCCGTGTGTGGATTCAGCAGTCTGCAAACACTTTCTCTGCAGAGTCCCAAAACAGGCGTTTTCAGCCCATTACCGGCATATGGAAGAAACAGCAGTAAGCACAGTGAAATATCTGCTTCTAAATCCAAAACGCAGCTATCTAACAGAACGGTTGTCAATGTGTGCACTCAACTTCCAGAGATAAACCCGTGTGTGGATTCAGCAGTCTGCAAACACTTTCTCTGCAGAGTCCCAAAACAGGCGTTTTCAGCCCATTACCGGCATATGGAGGAAACAGCAGTAAGCACAGGGAAATATCTACTTCTAATTCCAAAACGCAGCTACCTAATAGAACGGTTGTCAATGTGTGCACTCAACTTCCAGAGTTAAACCCGTGGGTGGATTCAGCTGTCTGGAAACACTTTCTCTGCAGAGTCCCAAAACAGGCGTTTTCAGCCCATTACCGGCATATGGAAGAAACAGCAGTAAGCACAGGGAAATATCTGCTTCTAAATCCAAAACGCAGCTATCTAACAGAACGGTTGTCCATGTGTGCACTCAACTTCCAGAGTTAAACCCGTGTGTGGATTCAGCAGTCTGCAAACACTTTCTCTGCAGAGTCCCAAAACAGGCGTTTTCAGGCCATTACCAGCATATGGAGGAAACTGCAGTAAGCACAGGGAAATATCTGCTTCTAATTCCAAAACGCAGCTACCTAACAGAACGGTTGTCAATGTGTGCACTCAACTTCCAGAGTTAAACCCGTGTGTGGATTCAGCAGTCTGCAAACACTTTCTCTGCAGAGTCCCAAAACAGGCGTTTTCAGCCCATTACAGGCATATGGAAGAAACAGCAGTAAGCACAGGGAAATATCTGCTTCTAAATCCAAAACGCAGCTATCTAACAGAACGGCTGTCAATGTGTGCACTCAACTTCCAGAGTTAAACCCGTGTGTGGATTCAGCAGTCTGCAAACACTTTCTCTGCAGAGTCCCAAAACAGGCGTTTTCAGCCCATTACCGGCATATGGAAGAGACAGCAGTAAGCACAGGGAAATATCTGCTTCTAAATCCAAAACGCAGCTATCTAACAGAACGGTTGTCAATGTGTGCACTCAACATCCAGAGTTAAACCGGTGTGTGGATTCAGCAGTCTGCAAACACTTTCTGAGCAGAGTCCCAAAACAGGCGTTTTCAGCCCATTACCGGCATATGGAAGAAACAGCAGTAAGCACAGGGAAATATCTGCTTCTAAATCCAAAACGCAGCTATCTAACAGAACGGTTGTCAATGTGTGCACTCAACTTCCAGAGTTAAACCCGTGTGTGGATTCAGCAGTCTGCAAACACTTTCTCTGCAGAGTCACAAAACAGGCGTTTTCAGGCCATTACCAGCATATGGAGGAAACTGCAGTAAGCACAGGGAAATATCTGCTTCTAATTCCAAAACGCAGGTACCTAACAGAACGGTTGTCAATGTGTGCACTCAACTTCCAGAGTTAAACCCGTGTGTGGATTCAGCAGTCTGCAAACACTTTCTCTGCAGAGTCCCAAAACAGGCGTTTTCAGCCCATTACCGGCATATGGAAGAAACAGCAGTAAGCACAGGGAAATATCTACTTCTAAATCCAAAACGCAGCTATCTAACAGAACGGTTGTCAATGTGTGCACTCAACTTCCAGAGTTAAACCCGTGTGTGGATTCAGCAGTCTGCAAACACTTTCTCTGCAGAGTCCCAAAACAGGCGATTTCAGCCCATTACCGACATATGGAAGAAACAGCAGTAAGCACAGGGAAATATCTGCTTCTAAATCCAAAACGCAGCTACCTAACAGAACGGTTGTCAATGTGTGCACTCAACTTCCAGAGTTAAACCCGTGTGTGGATTCAGCAGTCTGCAAACACTTTCTGTGCAGAGTCCCAAAACAGGCGTTTTCAGCCCATTACCGGCCTATGGAAGGAACAGCAGTAAGCACAGGGAAATATCTGCTTCTAAATCCAAAACGCAGCTACCTAACAGAACGGTTGTCAATGTGTGCACTCAACTTCCAGAGTTAAACCCGTGTGTGGATTCAGCAGTCTGCAAACACTTTCTGTGCAGAGTCCCAAAACAGGCGTTTTCAGCCCATTACCGGCATATGGAGGAAACAGCAGTAAGCACAGTGAAATATCTGCTTCTAATTCCAAAACGCAGCTACCTAACAGAACGGTTGTCAATGTGTGCACTCAACTTCCAGAGTTAAACCCGTGTGTGGATTCAGCAGTCTGCAAACACTTTCTCTGCAGAGTCCCAAAACAGGCGTTTTCAGCCCATTACCGGCATATGGAAGAAACAGCAGTAAGCACAGGGAAATATCTGCTTCTAAATCCAAAACGCAGCTACCTAACAGAACGGTTGTCAATGTGTGCACTCAACTTCCAGAGTGAAACCCCTGTGTGGATTCAGCAGTCTGCAAACACTTTCTATGCAGAGTCCCAAAACAGGCGTTTTCAGCCCATTATCGGCATATGGAAGAAACAGCAGTAAGCACAGGGAAATATCTGCTTCAAAATCCAAAACGCAGCTATCTAACAGAACGGTTGTCAATGTGTGCACTCAACTTCCAGAGTTAAACCCGTGTGTGGATTCAGCAGTCTGCAAACACTTTCTCTGCAGAGTCCCAAAACTGGCGTTTTCAGCCCATTACCGGCATACGGAAGAAACAGCTGTAAGCACAGGGAAATATCTGCTTCTCAATCCAAAACGCAGCTACCTAACAAAACGGTTGTCAATGTGTGCACTCAACTTCCAGAGTTAAACCCGTGTGTGGATTCAGCAGTCTGCAAACACTTTCTATGCAGAGTCCCAAAACAGGCGTTTTCAGCCCTTTACCGGCATATGGAAGAAACAGCAGTAAGCACAGGGAAATATCTGCTTGTAAATCCACAACGCAGCTATCTAACAGAACGGTTGTCAATGTGGGCACTCAACTTCCAGAGTGAAACCCGTGTGTGGATTCAGCAGTCAGCAAACTCTTTCTCTGCAGAGTCCCAAAACATGCGTTTTCAGCCCATTACCGGCATATGGAAGAAACAGCAGTAAGCACAGGGAAATATCTGCTTATAAATCCAAAACGCAGCTATCTAACAGAACGGTTGTCAATGTGTGCACTCAACTTCCAGAGTTAAACCCGTGTGTGGATTCAGCAGTCTTCAAACACTTTCTCTGCTGAGTCCCAAAACATGCGTTTTCAGCCCATTACCGGCATATGGAAGAAACAGCAGTAAGCACAGGGAAATATCTGCTTATAAATCCAAAACGCAGCTATCTAACAGAACGGTTGTCAATGTGTGCACTCAACTTCCAGAGTTAAACCCGTGTGTGGATTCAGCAGTCTGCAAACACTTTCTCTGCAGAGTCCCAAAACAGGCGTTTTCAGCCCATTACCGGCATATGGAAGAATCAGCAGTAAGCACAGGGAAATATCTGCTTCTAAATCCAAAACGCAGCTATCTAACAGAACGGTTGTCAATGTGTGCACTCAACTTCCAGAGTTAAACCCGTATGTGGATTCAGCAGTCTGCAAACACTTTCTGTGCAGAGTCCCAAAACAGGCGTTTTCAGCCCATTACCGGCATATGGAAGAAACAGCAGTAAGCACAGTGAAATATCTGCTTCTAAATCCAAAACGCAGCTATCTAACAGAACGGTTGTCAATGTGTGCACTCAACTTAAAGATTTAAACCAGTGTGTGGATTCAGCAGTCTGCAAACACTTTCTCTGCAGAGTCCCAAAGCAGGCGTTTTCAGCCCCTTACCGGCATATGGAAGAAACAGCAGTAAGCACAGGGAAATATCTGCTTCTAAATCCAAAACGCAGCTATCTAACAGAACGGTTGTCAATGTGGGCACTCAACTTCCAGAGTTAAACCCGTGTGTGGATTCAGCAGTCTGCAAACACTTTCTCTGCAGAGTCCCAAAACAGGCGTTTTCAGCCCATTACCGGCATATGGAAGAAACAGCAGTAAGCACAGGGAAATATCTGCTTCTAAATCCAAAACGCAGCTATCTAACAGAACGGTTGTCAATGTGTGCACTCAACTTCCAGAGTTAAACCCGTGTGTGGATTCAGCAGTCTGCAAACACTTTCTCTGCAGAGTCCCAAAACAGGCGTTTTCAGCCCATTACCGGCATATGGAGGAAACAGCAGTAAGCACAGGGAAATATCTGCTTCTAATTCCAAAACGCAGCTACCTAATAGAACGGTTGTCAATGTGTGCACTCAACTTCCAGAGTTAAACCCGTGGGTGGATTCAGCTGTCTGGAAACACTTTCTCTGCAGAGTCCCAAAACAGGCGTTTTCAGCCCATTACCGGCATATGGAAGAAACAGCAGTAAGCACAGGGAAATATCTGCTTCTAAATCCAAAACGCAGCTATCTAACAGAACGGTTGTCAATGTGTGCACTCAACTTCCAGAGTTAAACCCGTGTGTGGATTCAGCAGTCTGCAAACACTTTCTCTGCAGAGTCCCAAAACAGGCGTTTTCAGGCCATTACCAGCATATGGAGGAAACTGCAGTAAGCACAGGGAAATATCTGCTTCTAATTCCAAAACGCAGCTACCTAACAGAACGGTTGTCAATGTGTGCACTCAACTTCCAGAGTTAAACCCGTGTGTGGATTCAGCAGTCTGCAAACACTTTCTCTGCAGAGTCCCAAAACAGGCGTTTTCAGCCCATTACAGGCATATGGAAGAAACAGCAGTAAGCACAGGGAAATATCTGCTTCTAAATCCAAAACGCAGCTATCTAACAGAACGGCTGTCAATGTGTGCACTCAACTTCCAGAGTTAAACCCGTGTGTGGATTCAGCAGTCTGCAAACACTTTCTCTGCAGAGTCCCAAAACAGGCGTTTTCAGCCCATTACCGGCATATGGAAGAGACAGCAGTAAGCACAGGGAAATATCTGCTTCTAAATCCAAAACGCAGCTATCTAACAGAACGGTTGTCAATGTGTGCACTCAACATCCAGAGTTAAACCGGTGTGTGGATTCAGCAGTCTGCAAACACTTCTGTGCAGAGTCCCAAAACAGGCGTTTTCAGCCCATTACCGGCATATGGAAGAAACAGCAGTAAGCACAGGGAAATATCTACTTCTAAATCCAAAACGCAGCTATCTAACAGAACGGTTGTCAATGTGTGCACTCAACTTCCAGAGTTAAACCCGTGTGTGGATTCAGCAGTCTGCAAACACTTTCTCTGCAGAGTCCCAAAACAGGCGATTTCAGCCCATTACCGACATATGGAAGAAACAGCAGTAAGCACAGGGAAATATCTGCTTCTAAATCCAAAACGCAGCTACCTAACAGAACGGTTGTCAATGTGTGCACTCAACTTCCAGAGTTAAACCCGTGTGTGGATTCAGCAGTCTGCAAACACTTTCTCTGCAGAGTCCCAAAACAGGCGTTTTCAGCCCATTACCGGCCTATGGAAGGAACAGCAGTAAGCACAGGGAAATATCTGCTTCTAAATCCAAAACGCATCTACCTAACAGAACGGTTGTCAATGTGTGCACTCAACTTCCAGAGTTAAACCCGTGTGTGGATTCAGCAGTCTGCAAACACTTTCTGTGCAGAGTCCCAAAACAGGCGTTTTCAGCCCATTACCGGCATATGGAGGAAACAGCAGTAAGCACAGGGGAAATATCTGCTTCTAATTCCAAAACGCAGCTACCTAACAGAACGGTTGTCAATGTGTGCACTCAATTTCCAGAGTTAAACCCGTGTGTGGATTCAGCAGTCTGCAAACACTTTCTCTGCAGAGTCCCAAAACAGGCGTTTTCAGCCCATTACCGGCATATGGAAGAAACAGCAGTAAGCACAGGGAAATATCTGCTTCTAAATCCAAAACGCAGCTATCTAACAGAACGGTTGTCAATGTGTGCACTCACTTAAAGATTTAAACCAGTGTGTGGATTCAGCAGTCTGCAAACACTTTCTCTGCAGAGTCCCAAACAGCGTTTTCAGCACCTTACCGGCATATGGAAGAAACAGCAGTAAGCACGGGGAAATATCTGCTTCTAAATCCAAAACGCAGCTATCTAACAGAACGGTTGTCAATGTGGGCACTCAACTTCCAGAGTTAAACCCGTGTGTGGATTCAGCAGTCTGCAAACACTTTCTCTGCAGAGTCCCAAAAACAGGCGTTTTCAGCCCCTTACCCGGCATGTGGAAGAAACAGCAGTAAGCACAGGGAAATATCTGCTTCTAAATCCAAAACGCAGCTATCTAACAGAACAGTTGTCAATGTGTGCACTCAACTTCCAGAGTTAAACCCGTGTGTGGATTCAGCAGTCTGCAAACACTTTCTCTGCATAGTCCCAAAACAGGCGTTTTCAGCCCATTACCGGCATATGGAGGAAACAGCAGTAAGCACAGGGAAATATCTGCTTCTAATTCCAAAACGCAGCTACCTAATAGAACGGTTGTCAATGTGTGCACTCAACTTCCAGAGTTAAACCCGTGGGTGGATTCAGCTGTCTGGAAACACTTTCTCTGCAGAGTCCCAAAACAGGCGTTTTCAGCCATTACCGGCATATGGAAGAAACAGCAGTAAGCACAGGGAAATATCTGCTTCTAAATCCAAAACGCAGCTATCTAACAGAACGGTTGTCCATGTGTGCACTCAACTTCCAGAGTTAAACCCGTGTGTGGATTCAGCAGTCTGCAAACACTTTCTCTGCAGATTCCCAAAACAGGCGTTTTCAGGCCATTACCAGCATATGGAGGAAACTGCAGTAAGCACAGGGAAATATCTGCTTCTAATCCAAAACGCAGCTACCTAACAGAACGGTTGTCAATGTGTGCACTCAACTTCCAGAGTTAAACCCGTGTGTGGATTCAGCAGTCTGCAAACACTTTCTCTGCAGAGTCCCAAAACAGGCGTTTTCAGCCCATTACAGGCATATGGAAGAAACAGCAGTAAGCACAGGGAAATATCTGCTTCTAAATCCAAACGCAGCTATCTAACAGAACGGCTGTCAATGTGTGCACTCAACTTCCTGAGTTTAAACCCGTGTGTGGATTCAGCAGTCTGCAAACACTTTCTCTGCAGAGTCCCAAAACAGGCGTTTTCAGCCCATTACCGGCATATGGAAGAGACAGCAGTAAGCACAGGGAAATATCTGCTTCTAAATCCAAAACGCAGCTATCTAACAGAACGGTTGTCAATGTGTGCACTCAACATCCAGAGTTAAACCGGTGTGTGGATTCAGCAGTCTGCAAACACTTTCTGTGCAGAGTCCCAAAACAGGCGTTTTCAGCCCATTACCGGCATATGGAAGAAACAGCAGTAAGCCACAGGGAAATATCTGCTTCTAAATCCAAAACGCAGCTATCTAACAGAACGGTTTGTCAATGTGTGCACTCAACTTCCAGAGTTAAACCCGTGTGTGGATTCAGCAGTCTGCAAACACTTTCTGTGCAGAGTCCCAAAACAGGCGTTTTCAGCCCATTAACGGCTTATGGAATAAAGGGCAGTAAGCACAGGGAAATATCTGCTTCTAAATCCAAAACGCAGT
>NW_026989337.1:0-36786 GCF_030222135.1 Aotus nancymaae
TCCCTGTGCTTACTGCTGTTTCTTCCATATGCCGGTAATGGGCTGAAAACGCCTGTTTTGGGACTCTGCAGAGAAAGTGTTTGCAGACTGCTGAATCCACACACGGGTTTAACTCTGGAAGTTGAGTGCACACATTGACAACCGTTCTGTTAGATAGCTGCGTTTTGGATTTAGAAGCAGATATTTCCCTGTGCTTACTGCTGTTTCTTCCATATGCCGGGAATGGGCTGAAAACGCCTGTTTTGGGACTCTGCAGAGAAAGCGTTTGCAGACTGCTGAATCCACACACGGGTTTAACTCTGGAATTTGAGTGCACACATTGACAACCGTTCAGTTAGATAGCTGCGTTTTGGATTTATAAGCAGATATTTCCCTGTGCTTACTGCTGTTTCTTCCATATGCCGGTAATGGGCTGAAAACGCCTGTTTTGGGACTCTGCAGAGAAAGTGTTTGCAGACTGCTGAATCCACACACGGGTTTAACTCTGGAAGTTGAGTGCACACATTGACAACCGTTCTGTTAGATAGCTGCGTTTTGGATTTAGAAGCATATATTTCCCAGTGCTTACTGCTGTTTCTTCCATATGCCGGTAATGGGCTGAAAACGCCTGTTTTGGGACTCTGCAGAGAAAGTGTTTGCAGACTGCTGAATCCACACACGGGTTTAACTCTGGAAGTTGAGTGCACACATTGACAACCGTTCTGTTAGATAGCTGCGTTTTGGATTTAGAAGCAGATATTTCCCTGTGCTTACTGCTGTTTCTTCCATATGCCGGTAATGGGCTGAAAACGCCTGTTTTGGGACTCTGCACAGAAAGTGTTTGCAGACTGCTGAATCCACACACGGGTTTAACTCTGGAATTTGAGTGCACACATTGACAACCGTTCTGTTAGATAGCTGCGTTTTGGATTTAGAAGCAGATATTTCCCTGTGCTTACTGCTGTTTCTTCCATATGCCGGTAATGGGCTGAAAACGCCTGTTTTGGGACTCTGCACAGAAAGTGTTTGCAGACTGCTGAATCCACACACGGGTTTAACTCTGGAAGTTGAGTGAACACATTGACAACCGTTCTGTTAGATAGCTGCGTGTTGGATTTAGAAGCAGATATTTCCCTGTGCTTACTGCTGTTTCTTCCATATGCCGGTAATGGGCTGAAAACGCCTGTTTTGGGACTCTGCAGAGAAAGTGTTTGCAGACTGCTGAATCCACACACGGGTTTAACTCTGGAAGTTGAGTGCACACATTGACAACCGTTCTGTTAGAGAGCTGCGTTTTGGATTTAGAAGCAGATATTTCCCTGTGCTTACTGCTGTTTCTTCCATATGCCGGTAATGGGCTGAAAACGCCTGTTTTGGGACTCTGCAGAGAAAGTGTTTGCAGACTGCTGAATCCACACACGGGTTTAACTCTGGAAGTTGAGTGCACACATTGACAACCGTTCTGTTAGATAGCTGCATTTTGGATTTAGAAGCAGATATTTCCCTGTGCTTACTGCTGTTTCTTCCATATGCCGGTAATGGGCTGAAAACGCCTGTTTTGGGACTCTGCAGAGAAAGTGTTTGCAGACTGCTGAATCCACACACGGGTTTACCTCTGGAAGTTGAGTGCACACATTGACAACCGTTCTCTTAGATAGCTGCGTTTTGGATTTAGAAGCAGATATTTCCCTGTGCTTACTGCAGTTTCTTCCATATGCCGGTAATGGGCTGAAAACGCCTGTTTTGTTACTCTGCAGAGAAAGTGTTTGCAGACTGCTGAATCCACACACGGGTTTACCTCTGGAACTTGAGTGCACACATTGACAACCGTTCTGTTAGATAGCTGCGTTTTGGATTTAGAAGCAGATATTTCCCTGTGCTTACTGCTGTTTCTTCCATATGCCGGTAATGGGCTGAAAACGCCTGTTTTGGGACTCTGCACAGAAAGTGTTTGCAGACTGCTGAATCCACACACGGGTTTAACTCTGGAAGTTGAGTGCACACATTGACAACCGTTCTGTTAGATAGCTGCGTTTTGGATTTAGAAGCAGATATTTCCCTGTGCTTACTGCTGTTTCTTCCTTATGCCGGTAATGGGCTGAAAACTCCTGTTTTGGGACTCTGCACAGAAAGTGTATGCAGACTGCTGAATCCAGACACGGGTTTAACTCAGGAAGTTGAGTGCACACATTGACAACCGTTCTGTTAGATAGCTGCGTTTTGGATTTAGAAGCAGATATTTCCCTGTGCTTACTGCTGTTTCTTCCATATGCCGGTAATGGGCTGAAAACGCCTGTTTTGGGACTCTGCAGAGAAAGTGTTTGCAGACTGCTGAATCCACACACGGGTTTAACTCTGGAAGTTGAGTGCACACATTGGCAACCGTTCTGTTAGATAGCTGCGTTTTGGATTTAGAAGCAGATATTTCCCTGTGCTTACTGCTGTTTCTTCCATATGCCGGGAATGGGCTGAAAACGCCTGTTTTGGGACTCTGCAGAGAAAGCGTTTGCAGACTGCTGAATCCACACACGGGTTTAACTCTGGAATTTGAGTGCACACATTGACAACCATTCAGTTAGATAGCTGCGTTTTGGATTTATAAGCAGATATTTCCCTGTGCTTACTGCTGTTTCTTCCATATGCCGGTAATGGGCTGAAAACGCCTGTTTTGGGACTCTGCAGAGAAAGTGTTTGCAGACTGCTGAATCCACACACGGGTTTAACTCTGGAAGTTGAGTGCACACATTGACAACCGTTCTGTTAGATAGCTGCGTTTTGGATTTAGAAGCATATATTTCCCAGTGCTTACTGCTGTTTCTTCCATATGCCGGTAATGGGCTGAAAACGCCTGTTTTGGGACTCTGCAGAGAAAGTGTTTGCAGACTGCTGAATCCACACACGGGTTTAACTCTGGAAGTTGAGTGCACACATTGACAACCGTTCTGTTAGATAGCTGCGTTTTGGATTTAGAAGCAGATATTTCCCTGTGCTTACTGCTGTTTCTTCCATATGCCGGTAATGGGCTGAAAACGCCTGTTTTGGGACTCTGCACAGAAAGTGTTTGCAGACTGCTGAATCCACACACGGGTTTAACTCTGGAATTTGAGTGCACACATTGACAACCGTTCTGTTAGATAGCTGCGTTTTGGATTTAGAAGCAGATATTTCCCTGTGCTTACTGCTGTTTCTTCCATATGCCGGTAACGGGCTGAAAACGCCTGTTTTGGGACTCTGCAGAGAAAGTGTTTGCAGACTGCTGAATCCACACACGGGTTTAACTCTGGAAGTTGAGTGCACACATTGACAACCGTTCTGTTAGATAGCTGCGTTTTGGATTTAGAAGCAGATATTTCCCTGTGCTTACTGCTGTTTCTTCCATATGCCGGGAATGGGCTGAAAACGCCTGTTTTGGGACTCTGCAGAGAAAGCGTTTGCAGACTGCTGAATCCACACACGGGTTTAACTCTGGAATTTGAGTGCACACATTGACAACCGTTCAGTTAGATAGCTGCGTTTTGGATTTATAAGCAGATATTTCCCTGTGCTTACTGCTGTTTCTTCCATATGCCGGTAATGGGCTGAAAACGCCTGTTTTGGGACTCTGCACAGAAAGTGTTTGCAGACTGCTGAATCCACACACGGGTTTAACTCTGGAATTTGAGTGCACACATTGACAACCGTTCTGTTAGATAAGCTGCGTTTTGGATTTAGAAGCAGATATTTCCCTGTGCTTACTGCTGTTTCTTCCATATGCCGGTAATGGGCTGAAAACGCCTGTTTTGGGACTCTGCAGAGAAAGTGTTTGCAGACTGCTGAATCCACACACGGGTTTAACTCTGGAAGTTGAGTGCACACATTGACAACCGTTCTGTTAGATAGCTGCGTTTTGGATTTAGAAGCAGATATTTCCCTGTGCTTACTGCTGTTTCTTCCATATGCCGGGAATGGGCTGAAAACGCCTGTTTTGGGACTCTGCAGAGAAAGCGTTTGCAGACTGCTGAATCCACACACGGGTTTAACTCTGGAATTTGAGTGCACACATTGACAACCGTTCAGTTAGATAGCTGCGTTTTGGATTTATAAGCAGATATTTCCCTGTGCTTACTGCTGTTTCTTCCATATGCCGGTAATGGGCTGAAAAACGCCTGTTTTGGGACTCTGCAGAGAAAGTGTTTGCAGACTGCTGAATCCACACACGGGTTTAACTCTGGAAGTTGAGTGCACACATTGACAACCGTTCTGTTAGATAGCTGCGTTTTGGATTTAGAAGCAGATATTTCCCTGTGCTTACTGCTGTTTCTTCCATATGCCGGTAATGGGCTGAAAACGCCTGTTTTGGGACTCTGCAGAGAAAGTGTTTGCAGACTGCTGAATCCACACACGGGTTTAACTCTGGAAGTTGAGTGCACACATTGACAACCGTTCTGTTAGATAGCTGCGTTTTGGATTTAGAAGCAGATATTTCCCTGTGCTTACTGCTGTTTCTTCCATATGCCGGTAATGGGCTGAAAACGCCTGTTTTGGGACTCTGCACAGAAAGTGTTTGCAGACTGCTGAATCCACACACGGGTTTAACTCTGGAATTTCAGTGCACACATTGACAACCGTTCTGTTAGATAGCTGCGTTTTGGATTTAGAAGCAGATATTTCCCTGTGCTTACTGCTGTTTCTTCCATATGCCGGTAATGGGCTGAAAACGCCTGTTTTGGGACTCTGCACAGAAAGTGTTTGCAGACTGCTGAATCCACACACGGGTTTAACTCTGGAAGTTGAGTGAACACATTGACAACCGTTCTGTTAGATAGCTGCGTGTTGGATTTAGAAGCAGATATTTCCCTGTGCTTACTGCTGTTTCTTCCATATGCCGGTAATGGGCTGAAAACGCCTGTTTTGGGACTCTGCAGAGAAAGTGTTTGCAGACTGCTGAATCCACACACGGGTTTAACTCTGGAAGTTGAGTGCACACATTGACAACCGTTCTGTTAGAGAGCTGCGTTTTGGATTTAGAAGCAGATATTTCCCTGTGCTTACTGCTGTTTCTTCCATATGCCGGTAATGGGCTGAAAACGCCTGTTTTGGGACTCTGCAGAGAAAGTGTTTGCAGACTGCTGAATCCACACACGGGTTTAACTCTGGAAGTTGAGTGCACACATTGACAACCGTTCTGTTAGATAGCTGCGTTTTGGATTTAGAAGCAGATATTTCCCTGTGCTTACTGCTGTTTCTTCCATATGCCAGTAATGGGCTGAAAACGCCTGTTTTGGGACTCTGCACAGAAAGTGTTTGCAGACTGCTGAATCCACACACGGGTTTAACTCTGGAAGTTGAGTGCACACATTGACAACCGTTCTGTTAGATAGCTGCGTTTTGGATTTAGAAGCAGATATTTCCCTGTGCTTACTGCTGTTTCTTCCATATGCCGGTAATGGGCTGAAAACGCCTGTTTTGGGACTCTGCAGAGAAAGTGTTTGCAGACTGCTGAATCCACACACGGGTTTAACTCTGGAAGTTGAGTGCACACATTGACAACCGTTCTGTTAGAGAGCTGCGTTTTGGATTTAGAAGCAGATATTTCCCTGTGCTTACTGCTGTTTCTTCCATATGCCGGTAATGGGCTGAAAACGCCTGTTTTGGGACTCTGCACAGAAAGTGTTTGCAGACTGCTGAATCCACACACGGGTTTAACTCTGGAAGTTGAGTGAACACATTGACAACCGTTCTGTTAGATAGCTGCGTTTTGGATTTAGAAGCATATATTTCCCAGTGCTTACTGCTGTTTCTTCCATATGCCGGTAATGGGCTGAAAACGCCTGTTTTGGGACTCTGCAGAGAAAGTGTTTGCAGACTGCTGAATCCACACACGGGTTTAACTCTGGAAGTTGAGTGCACACATTGACAACCGTTCTGTTAGATAGCTGCGTTTTGGATTTAGAAGCAGATATTTCCCTGTGCTTACTGCTGTTTCTTCCATATGCCGGTAATGGGCTGAAAACGCCTGTTTTGGGACTCTGCAGAGAAAGTGTTTGCAGACTGCTGAATCCACACACGGGTTTAACTCTGGAAGTTGAGTGCACACATTGACAACCGTTCTGTTAGATAGCTGCATTTTGGATTTAGAAGCAGATATTTCCCTGTGCTTACTGCTGTTTCTTCCATATGCCGGTAATGGGCTGAAAACGCCTGTTTTGGGACTCTGCACAGAAAGTGTTTGCAGACTGGGGAATCCACACACGGGTTTACCTCTGGAAGTTGAGTGCACACATTGACAACCGTTCTGTTAGATAGCTGCGTTTTGGATTTAGAAGCAGATATTTCCCTGTGCTTACTGCTGTTTCTTCCATATGCCGGTAATGGGCTGAAAACGCCTGTTTTGGGACTCTGCACAGAAAGTGTTTGCAGACTGCTGAATCCACACACGGGTTTAACTCTGGAAGTTGAGTGCACACATTGACAACCGTTCTGTTAGATAGCTGCGTTTTGGATTTAGAAGCAGATATTTCCCTGTGCTTACTGCTGTTTCTTCCTTATGCCGGTAATGGGCTGAAAACTCCTGTTTTGGGACTCTGCACAGAAAGTGTTTGCAGACTGCTGAATCCACACACGGGTTTAACTCAGGAAGTTGAGTGCACACATTGACAACCGTTCTGTTAGATAGCTGCGTTTTGGATTTAGAAGCAGATATTTCCCTGTGCTTACTGCTGTTTCTTCCATATGCCGGTAATGGGCTGAAAACGCCTGTTTTGGGACTCTGCAGAGAAAGTGTTTGCAGACTGCTGAATCCACACACGGGTTTAACTCTGGAAGTTGAGTGCACACATTGACAACCGTTCTGTTAGATAGCTGCGTTTTGGATTTAGAAGCAGATATTTCCCTGTGCTTACTGCTGTTTCTTCCTTATGCCGGTAATGGGCTGAAAACTCCTGTTTTGGGACTCTGCACAGAAAGTGTTTGCAGACTGCTGAATCCACACACGGGTTTAACTCAGGAAGTTGAGTGCACACATTGACAACCGTTCTGTTAGATAGCTGCGTTTTGGATTTAGAAGCAGATATTTCCCTGTGCTTACTGCTGTTTCTTCCATATGCCGGTAATGGGCTGAAAACGCCTGTTTTGGGACTCTGCAGAGAAAGTGTTTGCAGACTGCTAAATCCACACACGGGTTTAACTCTGGAAGTTGAGTGCACACATTGACAACCGTTCTGTTAGATAGCTGCGTTTTGGATTTAGAAGCAGATATTTCCAAGTGCTTACTGCTGTTTCTTCCATATGCCGGGTAATGGGCTGAAAACGCCTGTTTTGGGACTCTGCAGAGAAAGTGTTTGCAGACTGCTGAATCCACACACGGGTTTAACTCTGGAAGTTGAGTGCACACATTGACAACAGTTCTGTTAGATAGCTGCGTTTTGGATTTAGAAGCAGATATTTCCCTGTGCTTACTGCTGTTTCTTCCATATGCCGGTAATGGGCTGAAAACGCCTGTTTTGGGACTCTGCAGAGAAAGTGTTTGCAGACTGCTGAATCCACACACGGGTTTAACTCTGGAAGTTGAGTGCACACATTGACAACCGTTCTGTTAGATAGCTGCGTTTTGGATTTAGAAGCAGATATTTCCCAGTGCTTACTGCTGTTTCTTCCATATGCCGGTAATGGGCTGAAAACGCCTGTTTTGGGACTCTGCAGAGAAAGTGTTTGCAGACTGCTGAATCCACACACGGGTTTAACTCTGGAAGTTGAGTGCACACATTGACAACCGTTCTGTTAGATAGCTGCGTTTTGGATTTAGAAGCAGATATTTCCCTGTGCTTACTGCTGTTTCTTCCATATGCCGGTAATGGGCTGAAAACGCCTGTTTTGGGACTCTGCACAGAAAGTGTTTGCAGACTGCTGAATCCACACACGGGTTTAACTCTGGAAGTTGAGTGCACACATTGACAACCGTTCTGTTAGATAGCTGCGTTTTGGATTTAGAAGCAGATATTTCCCTGTGCTTACTGCTGTTTCTTCCTTATGCCGGTAATGGGCTGAAAACTCCTGTTTTGGGACTCTGCACAGAAAGTGTATGCAGACTGCTGAATCCAGACACGGGTTTAACTCAGGAAGTTGAGTGCACACATTGACAACCGTTCTGTTAGATAGCTGCGTTTTGGATTTAGAAGCAGATATTTCCCTGTGCTTACTGCTGTTTCTTCCATATGCCGGTAATGGGCTGAAAACGCCTGTTTTGGGACTCTGCAGAGAAAGTGTTTGCAGACTGCTGAATCCACACACGGGTTTAACTCTGGAAGTTGAGTGCACACATTGGCAACCGTTCTGTTAGATAGCTGCGTTTTGGATTTAGAAGCAGATATTTCCCTGTGCTTACTGCTGTTTCTTCCATATGCCGGGAATGGGCTGAAAACGCCTGTTTTGGGACTCTGCAGAGAAAGCGTTTGCAGACTGCTGAATCCACACACGGGTTTAACTCTGGAATTTGAGTGCACACATTGACAACCATTCAGTTAGATAGCTGCGTTTTGGATTTATAAGCAGATATTTCCCTGTGCTTACTGCTGTTTCTTCCATATGCCGGTAATGGGCTGAAAACGCCTGTTTTGGGACTCTGCAGAGAAAGTGTTTGCAGACTGCTGAATCCACACACGGGTTTAACTCTGGAAGTTGAGTGCACACATTGACAACCGTTCTGTTAGATAGCTGCGTTTTGGATTTAGAAGCATATATTTCCCAGTGCTTACTGCTGTTTCTTCCATATGCCGGTAATGGGCTGAAAACGCCTGTTTTGGGACTCTGCAGAGAAAGTGTTTGCAGACTGCTGAATCCACACACGGGTTTAACTCTGGAAGTTGAGTGCACACATTGACAACCGTTCTGTTAGATAGCTGCGTTTTGGATTTAGAAGCAGATATTTCCCTGTGCTTACTGCTGTTTCTTCCATATGCCGGTAATGGGCTGAAAACGCCTGTTTTGGGACTCTGCACAGAAAGTGTTTGCAGACTGCTGAATCCACACACGGGTTTAACTCTGGAATTTGAGTGCACACATTGACAACCGTTCTGTTAGATAGCTGCGTTTTGGATTTAGAAGCAGATATTTCCCTGTGCTTACTGCTGTTTCTTCCATATGCCGGTAACGGGCTGAAAACGCCTGTTTTGGGACTCTGCAGAGAAAGTGTTTGCAGACTGCTGAATCCACACACGGGTTTAACTCTGGAAGTTGAGTGCACACATTGACAACCGTTCTGTTAGATAGCTGCGTTTTGGATTTAGAAGCAGATATTTCCCTGTGCTTACTGCTGTTTCTTCCATATGCCGGGAATGGGCTGAAAACGCCTGTTTTGGGACTCTGCAGAGAAAGCGTTTGCAGACTGCTGAATCCACACACGGGTTTAACTCTGGAATTTGAGTGCACACATTGACAACCGTTCAGTTAGATAGCTGCGTTTTGGATTTATAAGCAGATATTTCCCTGTGCTTACTGCTGTTTCTTCCATATGCCGGTAATGGGCTGAAAACGCCTGTTTTGGGACTCTGCACAGAAAGTGTTTGCAGACTGCTGAATCCACACACGGGTTTAACTCTGGAATTTGAGTGCACACATTGACAACCGTTCTGTTAGATAGCTGCGTTTTGGATTTAGAAGCAGATATTTCCCTGTGCTTACTGCTGTTTCTTCCATATGCCGGTAATGGGCTGAAAACGCCTGTTTTGGGACTCTGCAGAGAAAGTGTTTGCAGACTGCTGAATCCACACACGGGTTTAACTCTGGAAGTTGAGTGCACACATTGACAACCGTTCTGTTAGATAGCTGCGTTTTGGATTTAGAAGCAGATATTTCCCTGTGCTTACTGCTGTTTCTTCCATATGCCGGGAATGGGCTGAAAACGCCTGTTTTGGGACTCTGCAGAGAAAGCGTTTGCAGACTGCTGAATCCACACACGGGTTTAACTCTGGAATTTGAGTGCACACATTGACAACCGTTCAGTTAGATAGCTGCGTTTTGGATTTATAAGCAGATATTTCCCTGTGCTTACTGCTGTTTCTTCCATATGCCGGTAATGGGCTGAAAACGCCTGTTTTGGGACTCTGCAGAGAAAGTGTTTGCAGACTGCTGAATCCACACACGGGTTTAACTCTGGAAGTTGAGTGCACACATTGACAACCGTTCTGTTAGATAGCTGCGTTTTGGATTTAGAAGCAGATATTTCCCTGTGCTTACTGCTGTTTCTTCCATATGCCGGTAATGGGCTGAAAACGCCTGTTTTGGGACTCTGCAGAGAAAGTGTTTGCAGACTGCTGAATCCACACACGGGTTTAACTCTGGAAGTTGAGTGCACACATTGACAACCGTTCTGTTAGATAGCTGCGTTTTGGATTTAGAAGCAGATATTTCCCTGTGCTTACTGCTGTTTCTTCCATATGCCGGTAATGGGCTGAAAACGCCTGTTTTGGGACTCTGCACAGAAAGTGTTTGCAGACTGCTGAATCCACACACGGGTTTTAACTCTGGAATTTCAGTGCACACATTGACAACCGTTCTGTTAGATAGCTGCGTTTTGGATTTAGAAGCAGATATTTCCCTGTGCTTACTGCTGTTTCTTCCATATGCCGGTAATGGGCTGAAAACGCCTGTTTTGGGACTCTGCACAGAAAGTGTTTGCAGACTGCTGAATCCACACACGGGTTTAACTCTGGAAGTTGAGTGAACACATTGACAACCGTTCTGTTAGATAGCTGCGTGTTGGATTTAGAAGCAGATATTTCCCTGTGCTTACTGCTGTTTCTTCCATATGCCGGTAATGGGCTGAAAACGCCTGTTTTGGGACTCTGCAGAGAAAGTGTTTGCAGACTGCTGAATCCACACACGGGTTTAACTCTGGAAGTTGAGTGCACACATTGACAACCGTTCTGTTAGAGAGCTGCGTTTTGGATTTAGAAGCAGATATTTCCCTGTGCTTACTGCTGTTTCTTCCATATGCCGGTAATGGGCTGAAAACGCCTGTTTTGGGACTCTGCAGAGAAAGTGTTTGCAGACTGCTGAATCCACACACGGGTTTAACTCTGGAAGTTGAGTGCACACATTGACAACCGTTCTGTTAGATAGCTGCGTTTTGGATTTAGAAGCAGATATTTCCCTGTGCTTACTGCTGTTTCTTCCATATGCCAGTAATGGGCTGAAAACGCCTGTTTTGGGACTCTGCACAGAAAGTGTTTGCAGACTGCTGAATCCACACACGGGTTTAACTCTGGAAGTTGAGTGCACACATTGACAACCGTTCTGTTAGATAGCTGCGTTTTGGATTTAGAAGCAGATATTTCCCTGTGCTTACTGCTGTTTCTTCCATATGCCGGTAATGGGCTGAAAACGCCTGTTTTGGGACTCTGCAGAGAAAGTGTTTGCAGACTGCTGAATCCACACACGGGTTTAACTCTGGAAGTTGAGTGCACACATTGACAACCGTTCTGTTAGAGAGCTGCGTTTTGGATTTAGAAGCAGATATTTCCCTGTGCTTACTGCTGTTTCTTCCATATGCCGGTAATGGGCTGAAAACGCCTGTTTTGGGACTCTGCACAGAAAGTGTTTGCAGACTGCTGAATCCACACACGGGTTTAACTCTGGAAGTTGAGTGAACACATTGACAACCGTTCTGTTAGATAGCTGCGTTTTGGATTTAGAAGCATATATTTCCCAGTGCTTACTGCTGTTTCTTCCATATGCCGGTAATGGGCTGAAAACGCCTGTTTTGGGACTCTGCAGAGAAAGTGTTTGCAGACTGCTGAATCCACACACGGGTTTAACTCTGGAAGTTGAGTGCACACATTGACAACCGTTCTGTTAGATAGCTGCGTTTTGGATTTAGAAGCAGATATTTCCCTGTGCTTACTGCTGTTTCTTCCATATGCCGGTAATGGGCTGAAAACGCCTGTTTTGGGACTCTGCAGAGAAAGTGTTTGCAGACTGCTGAATCCACACACGGGTTTAACTCTGGAAGTTGAGTGCACACATTGACAACCGTTCTGTTAGATAGCTGCATTTTGGATTTAGAAGCAGATATTTCCCTGTGCTTACTGCTGTTTCTTCCATATGCCGGTAATGGGCTGAAAACGCCTGTTTTGGGACTCTGCACAGAAAGTGTTTGCAGACTGGGGAATCCACACACGGGTTTACCTCTGGAAGTTGAGTGCACACATTGACAACCGTTCTGTTAGATAGCTGCGTTTTGGATTTAGAAGCAGATATTTCCCTGTGCTTACTGCTGTTTCTTCCATATGCCGGTAATGGGCTGAAAACGCCTGTTTTGGGACTCTGCACAGAAAGTGTTTGCAGACTGCTGAATCCACACACGGGTTTAACTCTGGAAGTTGAGTGCACACATTGACAACCGTTCTGTTAGATAGCTGCGTTTTGGATTTAGAAGCAGATATTTCCCTGTGCTTACTCCTGTTTCTTCCTTATGCCGGTAATGGGCTGAAAACTCCTGTTTTGGGACTCTGCACAGAAAGTGTTTGCAGACTGCTGAATCCACACACGGGTTTAACTCAGGAAGTTGAGTGCACACATTGACAACCGTTCTGTTAGATAGCTGCGTTTTGGATTTAGAAGCAGATATTTCCCTGTGCTTACTGCTGTTTCTTCCATATGCCGGTAATGGGCTGAAAACGCCTGTTTTGGGACTCTGCAGAGAAAGTGTTTGCAGACTGCTGAATCCACACACGGGTTTAACTCTGGAAGTTGAGTGCACACATTGACAACCGTTCTGTTAGATAGCTGCGTTTTGGATTTAGAAGCAGATATTTCCCTGTGCTTACTGCTGTTTCTTCCTTATGCCGGTAATGGGCTGAAAACTCCTGTTTTGGGACTCTGCACAGAAAGTGTTTGCAGACTGCTGAATCCACACACGGGTTTAACTCAGGAAGTTGAGTGCACACATTGACAACCGTTCTGTTAGATAGCTGCGTTTTGGATTTAGAAGCAGATATTTCCCTGTGCTTACTGCTGTTTCTTCCATATGCCGGTAATGGGCTGAAAACGCCTGTTTTGGGACTCTGCAGAGAAAGTGTTTGCAGACTGCTAAATCCACACACGGGTTTAACTCTGGAAGTTGAGTGCACACATTGACAACCGTTCTGTTAGATAGCTGCGTTTTGGATTTAGAAGCAGATATTTCCAAGTGCTTACTGCTGTTTCTTCCATATGCCGGTAATGGGCTGAAAACGCCTGTTTTGGGACTCTGCAGAGAAAGTGTTTGCAGACTGCTGAATCCACACACGGGTTTAACTCTGGAAGTTGAGTGCACACATTGACAACCGTTCTGTTAGATAGCTGCGTTTTGGATTTAGAAGCAGATATTTCCCTGTGCTTACTGCTGTTTCTTCCATATGCCGGTAATGGGCTGAAAACGCCTGTTTTGGGACTCTGCAGAGAAAGTGTTTGCAGACTGCTGAATCCACACACGGGTTTAACTCTGGAAGTTGAGTGCACACATTGACAACCGTTCTGTTAGATAGCTGCGTTTTGGATTTAGAAGCAGATATTTCCCAGTGCTTACTGCTGTTTCTTCCATATGCCGGTAATGGGCTGAAAACGCCTGTTTTGGGGACTCTGCAGAGAAAGTGTTTGCAGACTGCTGAATCCACACACGGGTTTAACTCTGGAAGTTGAGTGCACACATTGACAACCGTTCTGTTAGATAGCTGCGTTTTGGATTTAGAAGCAGATATTTCCCTGTGCTTACTGCTGTTTCTTCCATATGCCGGTAATGGGCTGAAAACGCCTGTTTTGGGACTCTGCACAGAAAGTGTTTGCAGACTGCTGAATCCACACACGGGTTTAACTCTGGAAGTTGAGTGCACACATTGACAACCGTTCTGTTAGATAGCTGCGTTTTGGATTTAGAAGCAGATATTTCCCTGTGCTTACTGCTGTTTCTTCCATATACCGGTAATGGGCTGAAAACGCCTGTTTTGGGACTCTGCAGAGAAAGTGTTTGCAGACTGCTGAATCCACACACGGGTTTAACTCTGGAAGTTGAGTGCACACATTGACAACCGTTCTGTTAGATAGCTGCGTTTTGGATTTTGAAGCAGATATTTCCCTGTGCTTACTGCTGTTTCTTCCTTATGCCGGTAATGGGCTGAAAACTCCTGTTTTGGGACTCTGCACAGAAAGTGTTTGCAGACTGCTGAATCCACACACGGGTTTAACTCTGGAAGTTGAGTGCACACATTGACAACCGTTCTGTTAGATAGCTGCGTTTTGGATTTAGAAGCAGATATTTCCCTGTGCTTACTGCTGTTTCTTCCATATGCCGGTAATGGGCTGAAAACGCCTGTTTTGGGACTCTGCAGAGAAAGTGTTTGCAGACTGCTAAATCCACACACGGGTTTAACTCTGGAAGTTGAGTGCACACATTGACAACCGTTCTGTTAGATAGCTGCGTTTTGGATTTAGAAGCAGATATTTCCCTGTGCTTACTGCTGTTTCTTCCATATGCCGGTAATGGGCTGAAAACGCCTGTTTTGGGACTCTGCAGAGAAAGTGTTTGCAGACTGCTGAATCCACACACGGGTTTAACTCTGGAAGTTGAGTGCACACATTGACAACCGTTCAGTTAGATAGCTGCGTGTTGGATTTATAAGCAGATATTTCCCTGTGCTTACTGCTGTTTCTTCCATATGCCGGTAATGGGCTGAAAACGCCTGTTTTGGGACTCTGCAGAGAAAGTGTTTGCAGACTGCTGAATCCACACACGGGTTTAACTCTGGAAGTTGAGTGCACACATTGACAACCGTTCAGTTAGATAGCTGCGTGTTGGATTTATAAGCAGATATTTCCCTGTGCTTACTGCTGTTTCTTCCATATGCCGGTAATGGGCTGAAAACGCCTGTTTTGGGACTCTGCGGAGAAAGTGTTTGCAGACTGCTGAATCCACACACGGGTTTAACTCTGGAAGTTGAGTGCACACATTGACAACCGTTCTGTTAGATAGCTGCGTTTTGGATTTAGAAGCAGATATTTCCCTGTGCTTACTGCTGTTTCTTCCATATGCCGGTAATGGGCTGAAAACGCCTGTTTTGGGACTCTGCAGAGAAAGTGTTTGCAGACTGCTGAATCCACACACGGGTTTAACTCTGGAAGTTGAGTGCACACATTGACAACCGTTCTGTTAGATAGCTGCATTTTGGATTTAGAAGCAGATATTTCCCTGTGCTTACTGCTGTTTCTTCCATATGCCGGTAATGGGCTGAAAACGCCTGTTTTGGGACTCTGCAGAGAAAGTGTTTGCAGACTGCTGAATCCACACACGGGTTTAACTCTGGAAGTTGAGTGCACACATTGACAACCGTTCTGTTAGATAGCTGCGTTTTGGATTTAGAAGCATATATTTCCCAGTGCTTACTGCTGTTTCTTCCATATGCCGGTAATGGGCTGAAAACGCCTGTTTTGGGACTCTGCAGAGAAAGTGTTTGCAGACTGCTGAATCCACACACGGGTTTAACTCTGGAAGTTGAGTGCACACATTGACAACCGTTCTGTTAGATAGCTGCGTTTTGGATTTAGAAGCAGATATTTCCCTGTGCTTACTGCAGTTTCTTCCATATGCCGGTAATGGGCTGAAAACGCCTGTTTTGGAACTCTGCAGAGAAAGTGTTTGCAGACTGCTGAATCCACACACGGGATTAACTCTGGAAGTTGAGTGCACACATTGACAACCGTTCTGTTAGATAGCTGCGTTTTGGATTTAGAAGCAGATATTTCCCTGTGCTTACTGCTGTTTCTTCCATATGCCGGTAATGGGCTGAAAACGCCTGTTTTGGGACTCTGCAGAGAAAGTGTTTGCAGACTGCTGAATCCACACACGGGTTTAACTCTGGAAGTTGAGTGCACACATTGACAACCGTTCTGTTAGATAGCTGCGTTTTGGATTTAGAAGCAGATATTTCCCTGTGCTTACTGCTGTTTCTTCCATATGCCGGTAATGGGCTGAAAACGTCTGTTTTGTGACTCTGCACAGAAAGTGTTTGCAGACTGCTGAATCCACACACGGGTTTAACTCTGGAAGTTGAGTGCACACATTGACAACCGTTCTGTTAGATAGCTGCGTTTTGGATTTAGAAGCAGATATTTCCCTGTGCTTACTGCTGTTTCTTCCATATGCCGGTAATGGGCTGAAAACGCCTCTTTTGGGACTCTGCAGAGAAAGTGTTTGCAGACTGCTGAATCCACACACGGGTTTAACTCTGGAAGTTGAGTGCACACATTGACAACCGTTCTGTTAGATAGCTGCGTTTTGGATTTAGAAGCAGATATTTCCCAGTGCTTACTGCTGTTTCTTCCATATGCCGGTAATGGGCTGAAAACGCCTGTTTTGGGACTCTGCAGAGAAAGTGTTTGCAGACTGCTGAATCCACACACGGGTTTAACTCTGGAAGTTGAGTGCACACATTGACAACCGTTCTGTTAGATAGCTGCGTTTTGGATTTAGAAGCAGATATTTCCCTGTGCTTACTGCTGTTTCTTCCATATGCCGGTAATGGGCTGAAAACGCGTGTTTTGGGTCTCTGCAGAGAAAGTGTTTGCAGACTGCTGAATCCACACACGGGTTTAACTCTGGAAGTTGAGTGAACACATTGACAACCGTTCTGTTAGATAGCTGCGTTTTGGATTTAGAAGCAGATATTCCCCTGTGCTTACTGCTGTTTCTTCCATATGCCGGTAATGGGCTGAAAACGCCTGTTTTGGGACTCTGCAGAGAAAGTGTTTGCAGACTGCTGAATCCACACACGGGTTTAACTCTGGAAGTTGAGTGCACACATTGACAACCGTTCTGTTAGATAGCTGCGTTTTGGATTTAGAAGCAGATATTTCCCTGTGCTTACTGCTGTTTCTTCCATATGCCGGTAATGGGCTGAAAACGCCTGTTTTGGGACTCTGCAGAGAAAGTGTTTGCAGACTGCTGAATCCACACACGGGTTTAACTCTGGAAGTTGAGTGCACACATTGACAACCGTTCTGTTAGATAGCTGCGTTTTGGATTTAGAAGCAGATATTTCCCTGTGCTTACTGCTGTTTCTTCCATATGCCGGTAATGGGCTGAAAACGCCTGTTTTGGGACTCTGCAGAGAAAGTGTTTGCAGACTGCTGAATCCACACACGGGTTTAACTCTGGAAGTTGAGTGCACACATTGACAACCGTTCTGTTAGATAGCTGCGTTTTGGATTTAGAAGCAGATATTTCCCTGTGCTTACTGCTGTTTCTTCCATATGCCGGTAATGGGCTGAAAACGCCTGTTTTGGGACTCTGCAGAGAAAGTGTTTGCAGACTGCTGAATCCACACACGGGTTTAACTCTGGAAGTTGAGTGCACACATTGACAACCGTTCTGTTAGATAGCTGCGTTTTGGATTTAGAAGCAGATATTTCCCTGTGCTTACTGCTGTTTCTTCCATATGCCGGTAATGGGCTGAAAACCCCTGTTTTGGGACTCTGCAGAGAAAGTGTTTGAAGACTGCTGAATCCACACACGGGTTTAACTCTGGAAGTTGAGTGCACACATTGACAACCGTTCTGTTAGATAGCTGCGTTTTGGATTTAGAAGCAGATATTTCCCTGTGCTTACTGCTCTTTCTTCCATATGCCGGTAATGGGCTGAAAACGCCTGTTTTGGGACTCTGCAGAGAAAGTGTTTGCAGACTGCTGAATCCACACACGGGTTTAACTCTGGAAGTTGAGTGCACACATTGACAACCGTTCTGTTAGATACCTGCGTTTTGGATTTAGAAGCAGATATTTCCCTGTGCTTACTGCTGTTTCTTCCATATGCCGGTAATGGGCTGAAAACGCCTGTTTTGGGACTCTGCACAGAAAGTGTTTGCAGACTGCTGAATCCACACACGGGTTTAGCTCTGGAAGTTGAGTGCACACATTGACAACCGTTCTGTTAGATAGCTGCGTTTTGGATTTAGAAGCAGATATTTCCCTGTGCTTACTGCTGTTTCTTCCATATGCCGGTAATGGGCTGAAAACGCCTGTTTTGGGACTCTGCAGAGAAAGAGTTTGCAGACTGCTGAATCCACACACGGGTTTAACTCTGGAAGTTGAGTGCACACATTGACAACCGTTCTGTTAGATAGCTGCGTTTTGGATTTAGAAGCAGATATTTCCCAGTGCTTACTGCTGTTTCTTCCTTATGCCGGTAATGGGCTGAAAACGCCTGTTTTGGGACTCTGCAGAGAAAGTGTTTGCAGACTGCTGAATCCACACACGGGTTTAACTCTGGAAGTTGAGTGCACACATTGACAACCGTTCTGTTAGATAGCTGCGTTTTGGATTTAGAAGCAGATATTTCCCTGTGCTTACTGCTGTTTCTTCCATATGCCGGTAATGGGCTGAAAACGCCTGTTTTGGGACTCTGCAGAGAAAGTGTTTGCAGATTGCTGAATCCACACACGGGTTTAACTCTGGAAGTTGAGTGCACACATTGACAACCGTTCTGTTAGATAGCTGCGTTTTGGATTTAGAAGCAGATATTTCCCTGTGCTTACTGCTCTTTCTTCCATATGCCGGTAATGGGCTAAAAACGCCTGTTTTGGGACTCTGCAGAGAAAGTGTTTGCAGACTGCTGAATCCACACACGGGTTTAACTCTGGAAGTTGAGTGCACACATTGACCACCGTTCTGTTAGATAGCTGCGTTTTGGATTTAGAAGCAGATATTTCCCTGTGCTTACTGCTGTTTCTTCCATATGCCGGTAATGGGCTGAAAACGCCTGTTTTGGGACTCTGCAGAGAAAGTGTTTGCAGACTGCTGAATCCACACACGGGTTTAACTCTGGAAGTTGAGTGCACACATTGACAACCGTTCTGTTAGATAGCTGCGTTTTGGATTTAGAAGCAGATATTTCCCTGTGCTTACTGCTGTTTCTTCCATATGCCGGTAATGGGCTGAAAACGCCTGTTTTGGGACTCTGCACAGAAAGTGTTTGCAGACTGCTGAATCCACACACGGGTTTAACTCTGGAAGTTGAGTGCACACATTGACAACCGTTCTGTTAGATAGCTGCGTTTTGGATTTAGAAGCAGATATTCCCTTGTGCTTACTGCTGTTTCTTCCATATGCCGGTAATGGGCTGAAAACGCCTGTTTTGGGACTCTGCACAGAAAGTGTTTGCAGACTGCTGAATCCACACACGGGTTTAACTCTGGAAGTTGAGTGCACACATTGACAACCGTTCTGTTAGATAGCTGCGTTTTGGATTTAGAAGCAGATATTTCCCTGTGCTTACTGCTGTTTCTTCCATATGCCGGTAATGGGCTGAAAACGCCTGTTTTGGGACTCTGCACAGAAAGTGTTTGCAGACTGCTGAATCCACACACGGGTTTAACTCTGGAAGTTGAGTGCACACATTGACAACCGTTCTGTTAGATAGCTGCGTTTTGGATTTAGAAGCAGATATTTCCCTGTGCTTACTGCTGTTTCTTCCATATGCCGGTAATGGGCTGAAAACGCCTGTTTTGGGACTCTGCAGAGAAAGTGTTTGCAGACTGCTGAATCCACACACGGGTTTAACTCTGGAAGTTGAGTGCACACATTGACAACCGTTCTGTTAGATAGCTGCGTTTTGGATTTAGAAGCAGATATTTCCCTGTGCTTACTGCTGTTTCTTCCATATGCCGGTAATGGGTTGAAAACGCCTGTTTTGGGACTCTGCAGAGAAAGTGTTTGCAGACTGCTGAATCCACACACGGGTTTAACTCTGGAAGTTGAGTGCACACATTGACAACCGTTCTGTTAGATAGCTGCGTTTTGGATTTAGAAGCAGATATTTCCCAGTGCTTACTGCTATTTCTTCCATATGCCGGAAATGGGCTGAAAACGCCTGTTTTGGGACTCTGCAGAGAAAGTGTTTGCAGACTGCTGAATCCACACACGGGTTTAACTCTGGAAGTTGAGTGCACACATTGACAACCGTTCTGTTAGATAGCTGCGTTTTGGATTTAGAAGCAGATATTTCCCTGTGCTTACTGCTGTTTCTTCCATATGCCGGTAATGGGCTGAAAACGCCTGTTTTGGGACTCTGCAGAGAAAGTGTTTGCAGACTGCTGAATCCACACACGGGTTTATCTCTGGAAGTTGAGTGCACACATTGACAACCGTTCTGTTAGATAGCTGCGTTTTGGATTTAGAAGCAGATATTTCCCAGTGCTTACTGCTGTTTCTTCCATATGCCGGTAATGGGCTGAAAACGCCTGTTTTGGGACTCTGCAGAGAAAGTGTTTGCAGACTGCTGAATCCACACACGGGTTTAACTCTGGAAGTTGAGTGCACACATTGACAACCGTTCTGTTAGATAGCTGCGTTTTGGATTTAGAAGCAGATATTTCCCTGTGCTTACTGCTGTTTCTTCCATATGCCGGTAATGGGCTGAAAACGCCTGTTTTGGGACTCTGCACAGAAAGTGTTTGCAGACTGCTGAATCCACACACGGGTTTATCTCTGGAAGTTGAGTGCACACATTGACAACCGTTCTGTTAGATAGCTGCGTTTTGGATTTAGAAGCAGATATTTCCCAGTGCTTACTGCTGTTTCTTCCATATGCCGGTAATGGGCTGAAAACGCCTGTTTTGGGACTCTGCAGAGAAAGTGTTTGCAGACTGCTGAATCCACACACGGGTTTAACTCTGGAAGTTGAGTGCACACATTGACAACCGTTCTGTTAGATAGCTGCGTTTTGGATTTAGAAGCAGATATTTCCCTGTGCTTACTGCTGTTTCTTCTATATGCCGGTAATGGGCTGAAAACGCCTGTTTTGGGACTCTGCAGAGAAAGTGTTTGCAGACTGCTGAATCCACACACGGGTTTAACTCTGGAAGTTGAGTGCACACATTGACAACCGTTCTGTTAGATAGCTGCGTTTTGGATTTAGAAGCAGATATTTCCCTGTGCTTACTGCTGTTTCTTCCATATGCCGGTAATGGGCTGAAAACGCCTGTTTTGGGACTCTGCAGAGAAAGTGTTTGCAGACTGCTGAATCCACACACGGGTTTAACTCTGGAAGTTGAGTGCACACATTGACAACCGTTCTGTTAGATAGCTGTGTTTTGGATTTAGAAGCAGATATTTCCCTGTGCTTACTGCTGTTTCTTCCATATGCCGGTAATGGGCTGAAAACGCCTGTTTTGGGACTCTGCAGAGAAAGTGTTTGCAGACTGCTGAATCCACACACGGGTTTAACTCTGGAAGTTGAGTGCACACATTGACAACCGTTCTGTTAGATAGCTGCGTTTTGGATTTAGAAGCAGATATTTCCCTGTGCTTACTGCTGTTTCTTCCATATGCCGGTAATGGGCTGAAAACGCCTGTTTTGGGACTCTGCACAGAAAGTGTTTGCAGACTGCTGAATCCACACACGGGTTTAACTCTGGAAGTTGAGTGCACACATTGACAACCATTCTGTTAGATAGCTGCGTTTTGGATTTAGAAGCAGATATTTCCCTGTGCTTACTGCTGTTTCTTCCATATGCCGGTAATGGGCTGAAAACGCCTGTTTTGGGACTCTGCAGAGAAAGTGTTTGCAGACTGCTGAATCCACACACGGGTTTAACTCTGGAAGTTGAGTGCACACATTGACAACCGTTCTGTTAGATAGCTGCGTTTTGGATTTAGAAGCAGATATTTCCCTGTGCTTACTGCTGTTTCTTCCATATGCCGGTAATGGGCTGAAAACGCCTGTTTTGGGACTCTGCAGAGAAAGTGTTTGCAGACTGCTGAATCCACACACGGGTTTAACTCTGGAAGTTGAGTGCACACATTGACAACCGTTCTGTTAGATAGCTGCGTTTTGGATTTAGAAGCAGATATTTCCCAGTGCTTACTGCTATTTCTTCCATATGCCGGAAATGGGCTGAAAACGCCTGTTTTGGGACTCTGCAGAGAAAGTGTTTGCAGACTGCTGAATCCACACACGGGTTTAACTCTGGAAGTTGAGTGCACACATTGACAACCGTTCTGTTAGATAGCTGCGTTTTGGATTTAGAAGCAGATATTTCCCTGTGCTTACTGCTGTTTCTTCCATATGCCGGTAATGGACTGAAAACGCCTGTTTTGGGACTCTGCACAGAAAGTGTTTGCAGACTGCTGAATCCACACACGGGTTTATCTCTGGAAGTTGAGTGCACACATTGACAACCGTTCTGTTAGATAGCTGCGTTTTGGATTTAGAAGCAGATATTTCCCAGTGCTTACTGCTGTTTCTTCCATATGCCGGTAATGGGCTGAAAACGCCTGTTTTGGGACTCTGCAGAGAAAGTGTTTGCAGACTGCTGAATCCACACACGGGTTTAACTCTGGAAGTTGAGTGCACACATTGACAACCGTTCTGTTAGATAGCTGCGTTTTGGATTTAGAAGCAGATATTTCCCTGTGCTTACTGCTGTTTCTTCTATATGCCGGTAATGGGCTGAAAACGCCTGTTTTGGGACTCTGCAGAGAAAGTGTTTGCAGACTGCTGAATCCACACACGGGTTTAACTCTGGAAGTTGAGTGCACACATTGACAACCGTTCTGTTAGATAGCTGCGTTTTGGATTTAGAAGCAGATATTTCCCTGTGCTTACTGCTGTTTCTTCCATATGCCGGTAATGGGCTGAAAACGCCTGTTTTGGCACTCTGCAGAGAAAGTGTTTGCACACTGCTGAATCCACACACGGGTTTAACTCTGGAAGTTGAGTGCACACATTGACAACCGTTCTGTTAGATAGCTGCGTTTTGGATTTAGAAGCAGATATTTCCCTGTGCTTACTGCTGTTTCTTCCATATGCCGGTAATGGGCTGAAAACGCCTGTTTTGGGACTCTGCACAGAAAGTGTTTGCAGACTGCTGAATCCACACACGGGTTTAACTCTGGAAGTTGAGTGCACACATTGACAACCGTTCTGTTAGATAGCTGCGTTTTGGATTTAGAAGCAGATATTTCCCTGTGCTTACTGCTGTTTCTTCCATATGCCGGTAATGGGCTGAAAACGCCTGTTTTGGGACTCTGCAGAGAAAGTGTTTGCAGACTGCTGAATCCACACACGGGTTTAACTCTGGAAGTTGAGTGCACACATTGACAACCGTTCTGTTAGATAGCTGCGTTTTGGATTTAGAAGCAGATATTTCCCTGTGCTTACTGCTCTTTCTTCCATATGCCGGTAATGGGCTGAAAACGCCTGTTTTGGGACTCTGCAGAGAAAGTGTTTGCAGACTGCTGAATCCACACACGGGTTTAACTCTGGAAGTTGAGTGCACACATTGACAACCGTTCTGTTAGATAGCTGCGTTTTGGATTTAGAAGCAGATATTTCCCAGTGCTTACTGCTGTTTCTTCCATATGCCGGTAATGGGCTGAAAACGCCTGTTTTGGGACTCTGCAGAGAAAGTGTTTGCAGACTGCTGAATCCACACACGGGTTTAACTCTGGAAGTTGAGTGCACACATTGACAACCGTTCTGTTAGATAGCTGCGTTTTGGATTTAGAAGCAGATATTTCCCTGTGCTTACTGCTGTTTCTTCCATATGCCGGTAATGGGCTGAAAACGCCTGTTTTGGGACTCTGCACAGAAAGTGTTTGCAGACTGCTGAATCCACACACGGGTTTATCTCTGGAAGTTGAGTGCACACATTGACAACCGTTCTGTTAGATAGCTGCGTTTTGGATTTAGAAGCAGATATTTCCCAGTGCTTACTGCTGTTTCTTCCATATGCCGGTAATGGGCTGAAAACGCCTGTTTTGGGACTCTGCAGAGAAAGTGTTTGCAGACTGCTGAATCCACACACGGGTTTAACTCTGGAAGTTGAGTGCACACATTGACAACCGTTCTGTTAGATAGCTGCGTTTTGGATTTAGAAGCAGATATTTCCCTGTGCTTACTGCTGTTTCTTCCATATGCCGGTAATGGGCTGAAAGCGCCTGGTTTGGGACTCTGCAGAGAAAGTGTTTGCAGACTGCTGAATCCACACACGGGTTTAACTCTGGAAGTTGAGTGCACACATTGACAACCGTTCTGTTAGATAGCTGCGTTTTGGATTTAGAAGCAGATATTTCCCTGTGCTTACTGCTGTTTCTTCCATATGCCGGTAATGGGCTGAAAACGCCTGTTTTGGGACTCTGCAGAGAAAGTGTTTGCAGACTGCTGAATCCACACACGGGTTTAACTCTGGAAGTTGAGTGCACACATTGACAACCGTTCTGTTAGATAGCTGCGTTTTGGATTTAGAAGCAGATATTTCCCTGTGCTTACTGCTGTTTCTTCCACATGCCGGTAATGGGCTGAAAACGCCTGTTTTGGGACTCTGCACAGAAAGTGTTTGCAGACTGCTGAATCCACACACGGGATTATCTCTGGAAGTTGAGTGCACACATTGACAACCGTTCTGTTAGATAGCTGCGTTTTGGATTTAGAAGCAGATATTTCCCAGTGCTTACTGCTGTTTCTTCCATATGCCGGTAATGGGCTGAAAACGCCTGTTTTGGGACTCTGCACAGAAAGTGTTTGCAGACTGCTGAATCCACACACGGGTTTAACTCTGGAAGTTGAGTGCACACATTGACAACCGTTCTGTTAGATAGCTGCGTTTTGGATTTAGAAGCAGATATTTCCCTGTGCTTACTGCTGTTTCTTCCATATGCCGGTAATGGGCTGAAAACGCCTGTTTTGGGACTCTGCAGAGAAAGTGTTTGCAGACTGCTGAATCCACACACGGGTTTATCTCTGGAAGTTGAGTGCACACATTGACAACCGTTCTGTTAGATAGCTGCGTTTTGGATTTAGAAGCATATATTTCCCTGTGCTTACTGCTGTTTCTTCCATATGCCGGTAATGGGCTGAAAACGCCTGTTTTGGGACTCTGCAGAGAAAGTGTTTGCAGACTGCTGAATCCACACACGGGTTTAACTCTGGAAGTTGAGTGCACACATTGACAACCGTTCTGTTAGATAGCTGCGTTTTGGATTTAGAAGCAGATATTTCCCTGTGCTTACTGCTGTTTCTTCCATATGCCGGTAATGGGCTGAAAACGCCTGTTTTGGGACTCTGCAGAGAAAGTGTTTGCAGACTGCTGAATCCACACACGGGTTTAACTCTGGAAGTTGAGTGCACACATTGACAACCGTTCTGTTAGATAGCTGCGTTTTGGATTTAAAAGCAGATATTTCCCTGTGCTTACTGCTGTTTCTTCCATATGCCGGTAATGGGCTGAAAACGCCTGTTTTGGGACTCTGCACAGAAAGTGTTTGCAGACTGCTGAATCCACACACGGGTTTAACTCTGGAAGTTGAGTGCACACATTGACAACCGTTCTGTTAGATAGCTGCGTTTTGGATTTAGAAGCAGATATTTCCCTGTGCTTACGGCTGTTTCTTCCATATGCCGGTAATGGGCTGAAAACGCCTGTTTTGGGACTCTGCAGAGAAAGTGTTTGCAGACTGCTGAATCCACACACGGGTTAAACTCTGGAAGTTGAGTGCACACATTGACAACCGTTCTGTTAGATAGCTGCGTTTTGGATTTAGAAGCAGATATTTCCCTGGGCTTACTGCTGTTTCTTCCATATGCCGGTAATGGGCTGAAAACGCCTGTTTTGGGACTCTGCAGAGAAAGTGTTTGCAGACTGCTGAATCCACACACGGGTTTAACTCTGGAAGTTCAGTGCACACATTGACAACCGTTCTGTTAGATAGCTGCGTTTTGGATTTAGAAGCAGATATTTCCCTGTGCTTACTGCTGTTTCTTCCATATGCCGGTAATGGGCTGAAAACGCCTGTTTTGGGACTCTGCACAGAAAGTGTTTGCAGACTGCTGAATCCACACACGGGTTTAACTCTGGAAGTTGAGTGCACACATTGACAACCGTTCTGTTAGATAGCTGCGTTTTGGATTTAGAAGCAGATATTTCCCTGTGCTTACTGCTGTTTCTTCCATATGCCGGTAATGGGCTGAAAACGCCTGTTTTGGGACTCTGCACAGAAAGTGTTTGCAGACTGCTGAATCCACACACGGGTTTAACTCTGGAAGTTGAGTGCACACATTGACAACCGTTCTGTTAGATAGCTGCGTTTTGGATTTAGAGGCAGATATTTCCCTGTGCTTACTGCTGTTTCTTCCATATGCCGGTAATGGGCTGAAAACGCCTGTTTTGGGACTCTGCAGAGAAAGTGTTTGCAGACTGCTGAATCCACACACGGGTTTAACTCTGGAAGTTGAGTGCACACATTGACAACCGTTCTGTTAGATAGCTGCGTTTTGGATTTATAAGCAGATATTTCCCTGTGCTTACTGCTGTTTCTTCCATATGCCGGTAATGGGCTGAAAACACCTGTTTTGGGACTCTGCACAGAAAGTGTTTGCAGACTGCTGAATCCACACACGGGTTTAACTCTGGAAGTTGAGTGCACCCATTGACAACCGTTCTGTTAGATAGCTGCGTTTTGGATTTAGAAGCAGATATTTCCCAGTGCTTACTGCTGTTTCTTCCATATGACGGTAATGGGCTGAAAACGCCTGTTTTGGGACTCTGCAGAGAAAGTGTTTGCAGACTGCTGAATCCACACACGGGTTTAACTCTGGAAGTTGAGTGCACACATTGACAACCGTTCTGTTAGATAGCTGCGTTTTGGATTTAGAAGCAGATATTTCCCTGTGCTTACTGCTGTTTCTTCCATATGCCGGTAATGGGCTGAAAACGCCTGTTTTGGGACTCTGCACAGAAAGTGTTTGCAGACTGCTGAATCCACACACGGGTTTAACTCTGGAAGTTGAGTGCACACATTGACAACCGTTCTGTTAGATAGCTGCGTTTTGGATTTAGAAGCAGATATTCCCCTGTGCTTACTGCTGTTTCTTCCATATGCCGGTAATGGGCTGAAAACGCCTGTTTTGGGACTCTGCACAGAAAGTGTTTGCAGACTGCTGAATCCACACACGGGTTTAACTCTGGAAGTTGAGTGCACACATTGACAACCGTTCTGTTAGATAGCTGCGTTTTGGATTTAGAAGCAGATATTTCCCTGTGCTTACTGCTGTTTCTTCCATATGCCGGTAATGGGCTGAAAACGCCTGTTTTGGGACTCTGCAGAGAAAGTGTTTGCAGACTGCTGAATCCACACACGGGTTTAACTCTGGAAGTTGAGTGCACACATTGACAACCGTTCTGTTAGATAGCTGCGTTTTGGATTTAGAAGCAGATATTTCCCTGTGCTTACTGCTGTTTCTTCCATATGCCGGTAATGGGCTGAAAACGCCTGTTTTGGGACTCTGCAGAGAAAGTGTTTGCAGACTGCTGAATCCACACACGGGTTTAACTCTGGAAGTTGAGTGCACACATTGACAACCGTTCTGTTAGATAGCTGCGTTTTGGATTTAGAAGCAGATATTTCCCTGTGCTTACTGCTGTTTCTTCCATATGCCGGTAATGGGCTGAAAACGCCTGTTTTGGGACTCTGCAGAGAAAGTGTTTGCAGACTGCTGAATCCACACACGGGTTTAACTCTGGAAGTTGAGTGCACACATTGACAACCGTTCTGTTAGATAGCTGCGTTTTGGATTTAGAAGCAGATATTTCCCAGTGCTTACTGCTGTTTCTTCCATATGCCGGTAATGGGCTGAAAACGCCTGTTTTGGGACTCTGCAGAGAAAGTGTTTGCAGACTGCTGAATCCACACACGGGTTTAACTCTGGAAGTTGAGTGCACACATTGACAACCGTTCTGTTAGATAGCTGCGTTTTGGATTTAGAAGCAGATATTTCCCTGTGCTTACTGCTGTTTCTTCCATATGCCGGTAATGGGCTGAAAACGCCTGTTTTGGGACTCTGCAGAGAAAGTGTTTGCAGACTGCTGAATCCACACACGGGTTTAACTCTGGAAGTTGAGTGCACACATTGACAACCGTTCTGTTAGATAGCTGCGTTTTGGATTTAGAAGCAGATATTTCCCTGTGCTTACTGCTGTTTCTTCCATATGCCGGTAATGGGCTGAAAACGCCTGTTTTGGGACTCTGCAGAGAAAGTGTTTGCAGACTGCTGAATCCACACACGGGTTTAACTCTGGAAGTTGAGTGCACACATTGACAACCGTTCTGTTAGATAGCTGCGTTTTGGATTTAGAAGCAGATATTCCCCTGTGCTTACTGCTGTTTCTTCCATATGCCGGTAATGGGCTGAAAACGCCTGTTTTGGGACTCTGCACAGAAAGTGTTTGCAGACTGCTGAATCCACACACGGGTTTAACTCTGGAAGTTGAGTGCACACATTGACAACCGTTCTGTTAGATAGCTGCGTTTTGGATTTAGAAGCAGATATTTCCCTGTGCTTACTGCTGTTTCTTCCATATGCCGGTAATGGGCTGAAAACGCCTGTTTTGGGACTCTGCAGAGAAAGTGTTTGCAGACTGCTGAATCCACACACGGGTTTAACTCTGGAAGTTGAGTGCACACATTGACAACCGTTCTGTTAGATAGCTGCGTTTTGGATTTAGAAGCAGATATTTCCCTGTGCTTACTGCTGTTTCTTCCATATGCCGGTAATGGGCTGAAAACGCCTGTTTTGGGACTCTGCAGAGAAAGTGTTTGCAGACTGCTGAATCCACACACGGGTTTAACTCTGGAAGTTGAGTGCACACATTGACAACCGTTCTGTTAGATAGCTGCGTTTTGGAATTAGAAGCAGATATTTCCCTGTGCTTACTGCTGTTTCTTCCATATGCCGGTAATGGGCTGAAAACGCCTGATTTGGGACTCTGCAGAGAAAGTGTTTGCAGACTGCTGAATCCACACACGGGTTTAACTCTGGAAGTTGAGTGCACACATTGACAACCGTTCTGTTAGATAGCTGCGTTTTGGATTTAGAAGCAGATATTTCCCTGTGCTTACTGCTGTTTCTTCCATATGCCGGTAATGGGCTGAAAACGCCTGTTTTGGGACTCTGCAGAGAAAGTGTTTGCAGACTGCTGAATCCACACACGGGTTTAACTCTGGAAGTTGAGTGCACACATTGACAACCGTTCTGTTAGATAGCTGCGTTTTGGATTTAGAAGCAGATATTTCCCTGTGCTTACTGCTGTTTCTTCCATATGCCGGTAATGGGCTGAAAACGCCTGTTTTGGGACTCTGCAGAGAAAGTGTTTGCAGACTGCTGAATCCACACACGGGTTTAACTCTGGAAGTTGAGTGCACACATTGACAACCGTTCTGTTAGATAGCTGCGTTTTGGATTTAGAAGCAGATATTCCCCTGTGCTTACTGCTGTTTCTTCCATATGCCGGTAATGGGCTGAAAACGCCTGTTTTGGGACTCTGCACAGAAAGTGTTTGCAGACTGCTGAATCCACACACGGGTTTAACTCTGGAAGTTGAGTGCACACATTGACAACCGTTCTGTTAGATAGCTGCGTTTTGGATTTAGAAGCAGATATTTCCCTGTGCTTACTGCTGTTTCTTCCATATGCCGGTAATGGGCTGAAAACGCCTGTTTTGGGACTCTGCAGAGAAAGTGTTTGCAGACTGCTGAATCCACACACGGGTTTAACTCTGGAAGTTGAGTGCACACATTGACAACCGTTCTGTTAGATAGCTGCGTTTTGGAATTAGAAGCAGATATTTCCCTGTGCTTACTGCTGTTTCTTCCATATGCCGGTAATGGGCTGAAAACGCCTGATTTGGGACTCTGCAGAGAAAGTGTTTGCAGACTGCTGAATCCACACACGGGTTTAACTCTGGAAGTTGAGTGCACACATTGACAACCGTTCTGTTAGATAGCTGCGTTTTGGATTTAGAAGCAGATATTTCCCTGTGCTTACTGCTGTTTCTTCCATATGCCGGTAATGGGCTGAAAACGCCTGTTTTGGGACTCTGCAGAGAAAGTGTTTGCAGACTGCTGAATCCACACACGGGTTTAACTCTGGAAGTTGAGTGCACACATTGACAACCGTTCTGTTAGATAGCTGCGTTTTGGATTTAGAAGCAGATATTTCCCTGTGCTTACTGCTGTTTCTTCCATATGCCGGTAATGGGCTGAAAACGCCTGTTTTGGGACTCTGCAGAGAAAGTGTTTGCAGACTGCTGAATCCACACACGGGTTTAACTCTGGAAGTTGAGTGCACACATTGACAACCGTTCTGTTAGATAGCTGCGTTTTGGATTTAGAAGCAGATATTTCCCTGTGCTTACTGCTGTTTCTTCCATATGCCGGTAATGGGCTGAAAACGCCTGTTTTGGGACTCTGCACAGAAAGTGTTTGCAGACTGCTGAATCCACACACGGGTTTAACTCTGGAAGTTGAGTGCACCCATTGACAACCGTTCTGTTAGATAGCTGCGTTTTGGATTTAGAAGCAGATATTTCCCAGTGCTTACTGCTGTTTCTTCCATATGCCGGTAATGGGCTGAAAACGCCTGTTTTGGGACTCTGCAGAGAAAGTGTTTGCAGACTGCTGAATCCACACACGGGTTTAACTCTGGAAGTTGAGTGCACACATTGACAACCCTTCTGTTAGATAGCTGCGTTTTGGATTTAGAAGCAGATATTTCCCTGTGCTTACTGCTGTTTCTTCCATATGCCGGTAATGGGCTGAAAACGCCTGTTTTGGGACTCTGCAGAGAAAGTGTTTGCAGACTGTTGAATCCACACACGGGTTTAACTGTGCAAGTTGAGTGCACACATTGACAACCGTTCTGTTAGATACCTGCGTTTTGGATTTAGAAGCAGATATTTCCCTGTGCTTACTGCTGTTTCTTCCATATGCCGGTAATGGGCTGAAAACGCCTGTTTTGGGACTCTGCAGAGAAAGTGTTTGCAGACTGCTGAATCCACACACGGGTTTAACTCTGGAAGTTGAGTGCACACATTGACAACCGTTCTGTTAGGTAGCTGCGTTTTGGATTTAGAAGCAGATATTTCCCTGTGCTTACTGCTGTTTCTTCCATATGCCGGTAATGGGCTGAAAACGCCTGTTTTGGGACTCTGCAGAGAAAGTGTTTGCAGACTGCTGAATCCACACACGGGTTTAACTCTGGAAGTTGAGTGCACACATTGACAACCGTTCTGTTAGATAGCTGCGTTTTGGATTTAGAAGCAGATATTTCCCTGTGCTTACTGCTGTTTCTTCCATATGCTGGTAATGGGCTGAAAACGCCTGTTTTGGGACTCTGCAGAGAAAGTGTTTGCAGACTGCTGAATCCACACACGGGTTTAACTCTGGAAGTTGAGTGCACACATTGACAACCGTTCTGTTAGATAGCTGCGTTTTGGATTTAGAAGCAGATATTTCCCAGTGCTTACTGCTGTTTCTTCCATATGCCGGTAATGGGCTGAAAACGCCTGTTTTGGGACTCTGCAGAGAAAGTGTTTGCAGACTGCTGAATCCACACACGGGTTTAACTCTGGAAGTTGAGTGCACACATTGACAACCGTTCTGTTAGATAGCTGCGTTTTGGATTTAGAAGCAGATATTTCCCTGTGCTTACTGCTGTTTCTTCCATATGCCGGTAATGGGCTGAAAACGCCTGTTTTGGGACTCTGCAGAGAAAGTGTTTGCAGACTGCTGAATCCACACACGGGTTTAACTCTGGAAGTTGAGTGCACACATTGACAACCGTTCAGTTAGATAGCTGCGTTTTGGATTTAGAAGCAGATATTTCCCTGTGCTTACTGCTGTTTCTTCCATATGCCGGTAATGGGCTGAAAACGCCTGTTTTGGGACTCTGCACAGAAAGTGTTTGCAGACTGCTGAATCCACACACGGGTTTAACTCTGGAAGTTGAGTGCACACATTGACAACCGTTCTGTTAGATAGCTGCGTTTTGGATTTAGAAGCAGATATTTCCCTGTGCTTACTGCTGTTTCTTCCATATGCCGGTAATGGGCTGAAAACGCCTGTTTTGGGACTCTGCAGAGAAAGTGTTTGCAGACTGCTGAATCCACACACGGGTTTAACTCTGGAAGTTGAGTGCACACATTGACAACCGTTCTGTTAGATAGCTGCGTTTTGGATTTAGAAGCAGATATTTCCCTGTGCTTACTGCTGTTTCTTCCATATGCCGGTAATGGCCTGAAAACGCCTGTTTTGGGACTCTGCACAGAAAGTGTTTGCAGACTGCTGAATCCACACACGGGTTTAACTCTGGAAGTTGAGTGCACACATTGACAACCGTTCTGTTAGATAGCTGCGTTTTGGATTTAGAAGCAGATATTTCCCTGTGCTTACTGCTGTTTCTTCCATATGCCGGTAATGGGCTGAAAACGCCTGTTTTGGGACTCTGCAGAGAAAGTGTTTGCAGACTGCTGAATCCACACACGGGTTTAACTCTGGAAGTTGAGTGCACACATTGACAACCGTTCTGTTAGATAGCTGCGTTTTGGATTTAGAAGCAGATATTTCCCTGTGCTTACTGCTGTTTCTTCCATATGCCGGTAATGGGCTGAAAACGCCTGTTTTGGGACTCTGCACAGAAAGTGTTTGCAGACTGCTGAATCCACACACGGGTTTAACTCTGGAAGTTGAGTGCACACATTGACAACCGTTCTGTTAGATAGCTGCGTTTTGGATTTAGAAGCAGATATTTCCCTGTGCTTACTGCTGTTTCTTCCATATGCCGGTAATGGGCTGAAAACGCCTGTTTTGGGACTCTGCAGAGAAAGTGTTTGCAGACTGCTGAATCCACACACGGGTTTAACTCTGGAAGTTGAGTGCACACATTGACAACCGTTCTGTTAGATAGCTGCGTTTTGGATTTAGAAGCAGATATTTCCCTGTGCTTACTGCTGTTTCTTCCATATGCCGGTAATGGGCTGAAAACGCCTGTTTTGGGACTCTGCAGAGAAAGTGTTTGCAGACTGCTGAATCCACACACGGGTTTAACTCTGGAAGTTGAGTGCACACATTGACAACCGTTCTGTTAGATAGCTGCGTTTTGGATTTAGAAGCAGATATTCCCCTGTGCTTACTGCTGTTTCTTCCATATGCCGGTAATGGGCTGAAAACGCCTGTTTTGGGACTCTGCAGAGAAAGTGTTTGCAGACTGCTGAATCCACACACGGGTTTAACTCTGGAAGTTGAGTGCACACATTGACAACCGTTCTGTTAGATAGCTGCGTTTTGGATTTAGAAGCAGATATTTCCCTGTGCTTACTGCTGTTTCTTCCATATGCCGGTAATGGGCTGAAAACGCCTGTTTTGGGACTCTGCAGAGAAAGTGTTTGCAGACTGCTGAATCCACAAACGGGTTTAACTCTGGAAGTTGAGTGCACACATTGACAACCGTTCTGTTAGATAGCTGCGTTTTGGATTTAGAAGCAGATATTTCCCTGTGCTTACTGCTGTTTCTTCCATATGCCGGTAATGGGCTGAAAACGCCTGTTTTGGGACTCTGCAGAGAAAGTGTTTGCAGACTGCTGAATCCACACACGGGTTTAACTCTGGAAGTTGAGTGCACACATTGACAACCGTTCTGTTAGATAGCTGCGTTTTGGATTTAGAAGCAGATATTTCCCTGTGCTTACTGCTGTTTCTTCCATATGCCGGTAATGGGCTGAAAACGCCTGTTTTGGGACTCTGCACAGAAAGTGTTTGCAGACTGCTGAATCCACACACGGGTTTAACTCTGGAAGTTGAGTGCACACATTGACAACCGTTCTGTTAGAAAGCTGCGTTTTGGATTTAGAAGCAGATATTTCCCTGTGCTTACTGCTGTTTCTTCCATATGCCGGTAATGGGCTGAAAACGCCTGTTTTGGGACTCTGCCGAGAAAGTGTTTGCAGACTGCTGAATCCACACACGGGTTTAACTCTGGAAGTTGAGTGCACACATTGACAACCGTTCTGTTAGATAGCTGCGTTTTGGATTTAGAAGCAGATATTTCCCTGTGCTTACTGCTGTTTCTTCCATATGCCGGTAATGGGCTGAAAACGCCTGTTTTGGGACTCTGCAGAGAAAGTGTTTGCAGACTGCTGAATCCACACACGGGTTTAACTCTGGAAGTTGAGTGCACACATTGACAACCGTTCTGTTAGATAGCTGCGTTTTGGATTTAGAAGCAGATATTTCCCTGTGCTTACTGCTGTTTCTTCCATATGCCGGTAATGGGCTGAAAACGCCTGTTTTGGGACTCTGCAGAGAAAGTGTTTGCAGACTGCTGAATCCACACACGGGTTTAACTCTGGAAGTTGAGTGCACACATTGACAACCATTCTGTTAGATAGCTGCGTTTTGGATTTAGAAGCAGATATTTCCCTGTGCTTACTGCTGTTTCTTCCATATGCCGGTAATGGGCTGAAAACGCCTGTTTTGGGACTCTGCAGAGAAAGTGTTTGCAGACTGCTGAATCCACACACGGGTTTAACTCTGGAAGTTGAGTGCACACATTGACAACCGTTCTGTTAGATAGCTGCGTTTTGGATTTAGAAGCAGATATTTCCCTGTGCTTACTGCTGTTTCTTCCATATGCCGGTAATGGGCTGAAAACGCCTGTTTTGGGACTCTGCAGAGAAAGTGTTTGCAGACTGCTGAATCCACACACGGGTTTAACTCTGGAAGTTGAGTGCACACATTGACAACCGTTCTGTTAGATAGCTGCGTTTTGGATTTAGAAGCAGATATTTCCCAGTGCTTACTGCTGTTTCTTCCATATGCCGGTAATGGGCTGAAAACGCCTGTTTTGGGACTCTGCAGAGAAAGTGTTTGCAGACTGCTGAATCCACACACGGAGTTTTTAACTCTGGAAGTTGAGTGCACACATTGACAACCGTTCTGTTAGATAGCTGCGTTTTGGATTTAGAAGCAGATATTTCCCTGTGCTTACTGCTGTTTCTTCCATATGCCGGTAATGGGCTGAAAACGCCTGTTTTGGGACTCTGCAGAGAAAGTGTTTGCAGACTGCTGAATCCACACACGGGTTTAACTCTGGAAGTTGAGTGCACACATTGACAACCGTTCTGTTAGATAGCTGCGTTTTGGATTTAGAAGCAGATATTTCCCTGTGCTTACTGCTGTTTCTTCCATATGCCGGTAATGGCCTGAAAACGCCTGTTTTGGGACTCTGCACAGAAAGTGTTTGCAGACTGCTGAATCCACACACGGGTTTAACTCTGGAAGTTGAGTGCACACATTGACAACCGTTCTGTTAGATAGCTGCGTTTTGGATTTAGAAGCAGATATTTCCCTGTGCTTACTGCTGTTTCTTCCATATGCCGGTAATGGGCTGAAAACGCCTGTTTTGGGACTCTGCAGAGAAAGTGTTTGCAGACTGCTGAATCCACACACGGGTTTAACTCTGGAAGTTGAGTGCACACATTGACAACCGTTCTGTTAGATAGCTGCGTTTTGGATTTAGAAGCAGATATTTCCCTGTGCTTACTGCTGTTTCTTCCATATGCCGGTAATGGGCTGAAAACGCCTGTTTTGGGACTCTGCAGAGAAAGTGTTTGCAGACTGCTGAATCCACACACGGGTTTAACTCTGGAAGTTGAGTGCACACATTGACAACCGTTCTGTTAGATAGCTGCGTTTTGGATTTAGAAGCAGATATTTCCCTGTGCTTACTGCTGTTTCTTCCATATGCCGGTAATGGGCTGAAAACGCCTGTTTTGGGACTCTGCACAGAAAGTGTTTGCAGACTGCTGAATCCACACACGGGTTTAACTCTGGAAGTTGAGTGCACACATTGACAACCGTTCTGTTAGAAAGCTGCGTTTTGGATTTAGAAGCAGATATTTCCCTGTGCTTACTGCTGTTTCTTCCATATGCCGGTAATGGGCTGAAAACGCCTGTTTTGGGACTCTGCCGAGAAAGTGTTTGCAGACTGCTGAATCCACACACGGGTTTAACTCTGGAAGTTGAGTGCACACATTGACAACCGTTCTGTTAGATAGCTGCGTTTTGGATTTAGAAGCAGATATTTCCCTGTGCTTACTGCTGTTTCTTCCATATGCCGGTAATGGGCTGAAAACGCCTGTTTTGGGACTCTGCAGAGAAAGTGTTTGCAGACTGCTGAATCCACACACGGGTTTAACTCTGGAAGTTGAGTGCACACATTGACAACCGTTCTGTTAGATAGCTGCGTTTTGGATTTAGAAGCAGATATTTCCCTGTGCTTACTGCTGTTTCTTCCATATGCCGGTAATGGGCTGAAAACGCCTGTTTTGGGACTCTGCAGAGAAAGTGTTTGCAGACTGCTGAATCCACACACGGGTTTAACTCTGGAAGTTGAGTGCACACATTGACAACCATTCTGTTAGATAGCTGCGTTTTGGATTTAGAAGCAGATATTTCCCTGTGCTTACTGCTGTTTCTTCCATATGCCGGTAATGGGCTGAAAACGCCTGTTTTGGGACTCTGCAGAGAAAGTGTTTGCAGACTGCTGAATCCACACACGGGTTTAACTCTGGAAGTTGAGTGCACACATTGACAACCGTTCTGTTAGATAGCTGCGTTTTGGATTTAGAAGCAGATATTTCCCTGTGCTTACTGCTGTTTCTTCCATATGCCGGTAATGGGCTGAAAACGCCTGTTTTGGGACTCTGCAGAGAAAGTGTTTGCAGACTGCTGAATCCACACACGGGTTTAACTCTGGAAGTTGAGTGCACACATTGACAACCGTTCTGTTAGATAGCTGCGTTTTGGATTTAGAAGCAGATATTTCCCAGTGCTTACTGCTGTTTCTTCCATATGCCGGTAATGGGCTGAAAACGCCTGTTTTGGGACTCTGCAGAGAAAGTGTTTGCAGACTGCTGAATCCACACACGGGTTTAACTCTGGAAGTTGAGTGCACACATTGACAACCGTTCT
>NW_026989338.1:0-72421 GCF_030222135.1 Aotus nancymaae
TTAACTCTGGAAGTTGAGTGCACACATTGACAACCGTTCTGTTAGATAGCTGCGTTTTGGATTTAGAAGCAGATATTTCCCTGTGCTTACTGCTGTTTCTTCCATATGCCGGTAATGGGCTGAAAACGCCTGTTTTGGGACTCTGCAGAGAAAGTCTCTGCAGACTGCTGAATCCACACACGGGTTTAACTCTGGAAGTTGAGTGCACACATTGACAACCGTTCTGTTAGATAGCTGCGTTTTGGATTTAGAAGCAGATATTTCCCTGTGCTTACTGCTGTTTCTTCCATATGCCGGTAATGGGCTGAAAACGCCTGTTTTGGGACTCTGCAGAGAAAGTCTCTGCAGACTGCTGAATCCACACACGGGTTTAACTCTGGAAGTTGAGTGCACACATTGACAACCGTTCTGTTAGATAGCTGCGTTTTGGATTTAGAAGCAGATATTTCCCTGTGCTTACTGCTGTTTCTTCATATGCCGGTAATGGGCTGAAAACGCCTGTTTTGGGACTCTGCAGAGAAAGTCTCTGCAGACTGCTGAATCCACACACGGGTTTAACTCTGGAAGTTGAGTGCACACATTGACAACCGTTCTGTTAGATAGCTGCATTTTGGATTTAGAAGCAGATATTTCCCTGTGCTTACTGCTGTTTCTTCCATATGCCGGTAATGGGCTGAAAACGCCTGTTTTGGGACTCTGCAGAGAAAGTCTCTGCAGACTGCTGAATCCACACACGGGTTTAACTCTGGAAGTTGAGTGCACACATTGACAACCGTTCTGTTAGATAGCTGCGTTTTGGATTTAGAAGCAGATATTTCCCTGTGCTTACTGCTGTTTCTTCCATATGCCGGTAATGGGCTGAAAACGCCTGTTTTGGGACTCTGCAGAGAAAGTCTCTGCAGACTGCTGAATCCACACACGGGTTTAACTCTGGAAGTTGAGTGCACACATTGACAACCGTTCTGTTAGATAGCTGCGTTTTGGATTTAGAAGCAGATATTTCCCTGTGCTTACTGCTGTTTCTTCCATATGCCGGTAATGGGCTGAAAACGCCTGTTTTGGGACTCTGCAGAGAATGTCTCTGCAGACTTCTGAATCCACACACGGGTTTAACTCTGGAAGTTGAGTGCACACATTGACAACCGTTCTGTTAGATAGCTGCGTTTTGGATTTAGAAGCAGATATTTCCCTGTGCTTACCCTGCTGTTTCTTCCATATGCCGGTAATGGGCTGAAAACGCCTGTTTTGGGACTCTGCAGAGAAAGTCTCTGCAGACTGCCGAATCCACACACGGGTTTAACTCTGGAAGTTGAGTGCACACATTGACAACCGTTCTGTTAGATAGCTGCGTTTTGGATTTAGAAGCAGATATTTCCCTGTGCTTACTGCTGTTTCTTCCATATGCCGGTAATGGGCTGAAAACGCCTGTTTTGGGACTCTGCAGAGAAAGTCTCTGCAGACTGCTGAATCCACACACGGGTTTAACTCTGGAAGTTGAGTCCACACATTGACAACCGTTCTGTTAGATAGCTGCGTTTTGGATTTAGAAGCAGATATTTCCCTGTGCTTTCTGCTGTTTCTTCCATATGCCGGTAATGGGCTGAAAACGCCTGTTTTGGGACTCTGCAGAGAAAGTCTCTGCAGACTGCTGAATCCACACACCGGTTTAACTCTGGAAGTTGAGTGCACACATTGACAACCGTTCTGTTAGATAGCTGCGTTTTGGATTTAGAAGCAGATATTTCCCTGTGCTTACTGCTGTTTCTTCCATATGCCGGTAATGGGCTGAAAACGCCTGTTTTGGGACTCTGCAGAGAAAGTCTCTGCAGACTGCTGAATCCACACACGGGTTTAACTCTGGAAGTTGAGTGCACACATTGACAACCGTTCTGTTAGATAGCTGCGTTTTGGATTTAGAAGCAGATATTTCCCTGTGCTTACTGCTGTTTCTTCCATATGCCGGTAATGGGCTGAAAACGCCTGTTTTGGGACTCTGCAGAGAAAGTCTCTACAGACTGCTGAATCCATACACGGGTTTAACTCTGGAAGTTGAGTGCACACATTGACAACCGTTCTGTTAGATAGCTGCGTTTTGGATTTAGAAGCAGATATTTCCCTGTGCTTACTGCTGTTTCTTCCATATGCCGGTAATGGGCTGAAAACGCCTGTTTTGGGACTCTGCAGAGAAAGTCTCTGCAGACTGCTGAATCCACACACGGGTTTAACTCTGGAAGTTGAGTGCACACATTGACAACCGTTCTGTTAGATAGCTGCGTTTTGGATTTAGAAGCAGATATTTCCCTGTGCTTACTGCTGTTTCTTCCCTATGCCGGTAATGGGCTGAAAACGCCTGTTTTGGGACTCTGCAGAGAAAGTCTCTGCAGACTGCTGAATCCACACACGGGTTTAACTCTGGAAGTTGAGTGCACACATTGACAACCGTTCTGTTAGATAGCTGCGTTTTGGATTTAGAAGCAGATATTTCCCTGTGCTTACTGCTGTTTCTTCCATATGCCGTTAATGGGCTGAAAACGCCTGTTTTGGGACTCTGCAGAGAAAGTCTCTGCAGACTGCCGAATCCACACACTGGTTTAACTCTGGAAGTTGAGTGCACACATTGACAACCGTTCTGTTAGATAGCTGCGTTTTGGATTTAGAAGCAGATATTTCCCTGTGCTTACTGCTGTTTCTTCCATATGCCGGTAATGGGCTGAAAACGCCTGTTTTGGGACTCTGCAGAGAAAGTCTCTGCAGACTGCTGAATCCACACACGGGTTTAACTCTGGAAGTTGAGTGCACACATTGACAACCGTTCTGTTAGATAGCTGCGTTTTGGATTTAGAAGCAGATATTTCCCTGTGCTTACTGCTGTTTCTTCCATATGCCGGTAATGGGCTGAAAACGCCTGTTTTGGGACTCTGCAGAGAAAGTCTCTGCAGACTGCTGAATCCACACACGGGTTTAACTCTGGAAGTTGAGTGCACACATTGACAACCGTTCTGTTAGATAGCTGCGTTTTGGATTTAGAAGCAGATATTTCCCTGTGCTTACTGCTGTTTCTTCCCTATGCCGGTATTGGGCTGAAAACGCCTGTTTTGGGACTCTGCAGAGAAAGTCTCTGCAGACTGCTGAATCCACACACGGGTTTAACTCTGGAAGTTGAGTGCACACATTGACTACCGTTCTGTTAGATAGCTGCGTTTTGGATTTAGAAGCAGATATTTCCCTGTGCTTACTGCTGTTTCTTCCATATGCCGGTAATGGGCTGAAAACGCCTGTTTTGGGACTCTGCAGAGAAAGTCTCTGCAGACTGCTGAATCCACACACGGGTTTAACTCTGGAAGTTGAGTGCACACATTGACAACCGTTCTGTTAGATAGCTGCGTTTTGGATTTAGAAGCAGATATTTCCCTGTGCTTACTGCTGTTTCTTCCATATGCCGGTAATGGGCTGAAAACGCCTGTTTTGGGACTCTGCAGAGAAAGTCTCTGCAGACTGCTGAATCCACACACGGGTTTAACTCTGGAAGTTGAGTGCACACATTGACAACCGTTCTGTTAGATAGCTGCGTTTTGGATTTAGAAGCAGATATTTCCCTGTGCTTACTGCTGTTTCTTCCATATGCCGGTAATGGGCTGAAAACGCCTGTTTTGGGACTCTGCAGAGAAAGTCTCTGCAGACTGCTGAATCCACACACGGGTTTAACTCTGGAAGTTGAGTGCACACATTGACAACCGTTCTGTTAGATAGCTGCGTTTTGGATTTAGAAGCAGATATTTCCCTGTGCTTACTGCTGTTTCTTCCATATGCCGGTAATGGGCTGAAAACGCCTGTTTTGGGACTCTGCAGAGAAAGTCTCTGCAGACTGCCGAATCCACACACGGGTTTAACTCTGGAAGTTGAGTGCACACATTGACAACCGTTCTGTTAGATAGCTGCGTTTTGGATTTAGAAGCAGATATTTCCCTGTGCTTACTGCTGTTTCTTCCATATGCCGGTAATGGGCTGAAAACGCCTGTTTTGGGACTCTGCAGAGAAAGTCTCTGCAGACTGCTGAATCCACACACGGGTTTAACTCTGGAAGTTGAGTGCACACATTGACAACCGTTCTGTTAGATAGCTGCGTTTTGGATTTAGAAGCAGATATTTCCCTGTGCTTACTGCTGTTTCTTCCATATGCCGGTAATGGGCTGAAAACGCCTGTTTTGGGACTCTGCAGAGAAAGTCTCTGCAGACTGCTGAATCCACACACGGGTTTAACTCTGGAAGTTGAGTGCACACATTGACAACCGTTCTGTTAGATAGCTGCGTTTTGGATTTAGAAGCAGATATTTCCCTGTGCTTACTGCTGTTTCTTCCATATGCCGGTAATGGGCTGAAAACGCCTGTTTTGGGACTCTGCAGAGAAAGTCTCTGCAGACTGCTGAATCCACACACGGGTTTAACTCTGGAAGTTGAGTGCACACATTGACAACCGTTCTGTTAGATAGCTGCGTTTTGGATTTAGAAGCAGATATTTCCCTGTGCTTACTGCTGTTTCTTCCCTATGCCGGTAATGGGCTGAAAACGCCTGTTTTGGGACTCTGCAGAGAAAGTCTCTGCAGACTGCTGAATCCACACACGGGTTTAACTCTGGAAGTTGAGTGCACACATTGACAACCGTTCTGTTAGATAGCTGCGTTTTGGATTTAGAAGCAGATATTTCCGTGTGCTTACTGCTGTTTCTTCCATATGCCGGTAATGGGCTGAAAACGCCTGTTTTGGGACTCTGCAGAGAAAGTCTCTGCAGACTGCTGAATCCACACACGGGTTTAACTCTGGAAGTTGAGTGCACACATTGACAACCGTTCTGTTAGATAGCTGCGTTTTGGATTTAGAAGCAGATATTTCCCTGTGCTTACTGCTGTTTCTTCCCTATGCCGGTAATGGGCTGAAAACGCCTGTTTTGGGACTCTGCAGAGAAAGTCTCTGCAGACTGCTGAATCCACACACGGGTTTAACTCTGGAAGTTGAGTGCACACATTGACAACCGTTCTGTTAGATAGCTGCGTTTTGGATTTAGAAGCAGATATTTCCCTGTGCTTACTGCTGTTTCTTCCATATGCCGTTAATGGGCTGAAAACGCCTGTTTTGGGACTCTGCAGAGAAAGTCTCTGCAGACTGCCGAATCCACACACTGGTTTAACTCTGGAAGTTGAGTGCACACATTGACAACCGTTCTGTTAGATAGCTGCGTTTTGGATTTAGAAGCAGATATTTCCCTGTGCTTACTGCTGTTTCTTCCATATGCCGGTAATGGGCTGAAAACGCCTGTTTTGGGACTCTGCAGAGAAAGTCTCTGCAGACTGCTGAATCCACACACGGGTTTAACTCTGGAAGTTGAGTGCACACATTGACAACCGTTCTGTTAGATAGCTGCGTTTTGGATTTAGAAGCAGATATTTCCCTGTGCTTACTGCTGTTTCTTCCATATGCCGGTAATGGGCTGAAAACGCCTGTTTTGGGACTCTGCAGAGAAAGTCTCTGCAGACTGCTGAATCCACACACGGGTTTAACTCTGGAAGTTGAGTGCACACATTGACAACCGTTCTGTTAGATAGCTGCGTTTTGGATTTAGAAGCAGATATTTCCCTGTGCTTACTGCTGTTTCTTCCCTATGCCGGTATTGGGCTGAAAACGCCTGTTTTGGGACTCTGCAGAGAAAGTCTCTGCAGACTGCTGAATCCACACACGGGTTTAACTCTGGAAGTTGAGTGCACACATTGACTACCGTTCTGTTAGATAGCTGCGTTTTGGATTTAGAAGCAGATATTTCCCTGTGCTTACTGCTGTTTCTTCCATATGCCGGTAATGGGCTGAAAACGCCTGTTTTGGGACTCTGCAGAGAAAGACTCTGCAGACTGCTGAATCCACACACGGGTTTAACTCTGGAAGTTGAGTGCACACATTGACAACCGTTCTGTTAGATAGCTGCGTTTTGGATTTAGAAGCAGATATTTCCCTGTGCTTACTGCTGTTTCTTCCATATGCCGGTAATGGGCTGAAAACGCCTGTTTTGGGACTCTGCAGAGAAAGTCTCTGCAGACTGCTGAATCCACACACGGGTTTAACTCTGGAAGTTGAGTGCACACATTGACAACCGTTCTGTTAGATAGCTGCGTTTTGGATTTAGAAGCAGATATTTCCCTGTGCTTACTGCTGTTTCTTCCATATGCCGGTAATGGGCTGAAAACGCCTGTTTTGGGACTCTGCAGAGAAAGTCTCTGCAGACTGCCGAATCCACACACGGGTTTAACTCTGGAAGTTGAGTGCACACATTGACAACCGTTCTGTTAGATAGCTGCGTTTTGGATTTAGAAGCAGATATTTCCCTGTGCTTACTGCTGTTTCTTCCATATGCCGGTAATGGGCTGAAAACGCCTGTTTTGGGACTCTGCAGAGAAAGTCTCTGCAGACTGCTGAATCCACACACGGGTTTAACTCTGGAAGTTGAGTGCACACATTGACAACCGTTCTGTTAGATAGCTGCGTTTTGGATTTAGAAGCAGATATTTCCCTGTGCTTACTGCTGTTTCTTCCATATGCCGGTAATGGGCTGAAAACGCCTGTTTTGGGACTCTGCAGAGAAAGTCTCTGCAGACTGCTGAATCCACACACGGGTTTAACTCTGGAAGTTGAGTGCACACATTGACAACCGTTCTGTTAGATAGCTGCGTTTTGGATTTAGAAGCAGATATTTCCCTGTGCTTACTGCTGTTTCTTCCATATGCCGGTAATGGGCTGAAAACGCCTGTTTTGGGACTCTGCAGAGAAAGTCTCTGCAGACTGCTGAATCCACACACGGGTTTAACTCTGGAAGTTGAGTGCACACATTGACAACCGTTCTGTTAGATAGCTGCGTTTTGGATTTAGAAGCAGATATTTCCCTGTGCTTACTGCTGTTTCTTCCCTATGCCGGTAATGGGCTGAAAACGCCTGTTTTGGGACTCTGCAGAGAAAGTCTCTGCAGACTGCTGAATCCACACACGGGTTTAACTCTGGAAGTTGAGTGCACACATTGACAACCGTTCTGTTAGATAGCTGCGTTTTGGATTTAGAAGCAGATATTTCCGTGTGCTTACTGCTGTTTCTTCCATATGCCGGTAATGGGCTGAAAACGCCTGTTTTGGGACTCTGCAGAGAAAGTCTCTGCAGACTGCTGAATCCACACACGGGTTTAACTCTGGAAGTTGAGTGCACACATTGACAACCGTTCTGTTAGATAGCTGCGTTTTGGATTTAGAAGCAGATATTTCCCTGTGCTTACTGCTGTTTCTTCCCTATGCCGGTAATGGGCTGAAAACGCCTGTTTTGGGACTCTGCAGAGAAAGTCTCTGCAGACTGCTGAATCCACACACGGGTTTAACTCTGGAAGTTGAGTGCACACATTGACAACCGTTCTGTTAGATAGCTGCGTTTTGGATTTAGAAGCAGATATTTCCCTGTGCTTACTGCTGTTTCTTCCATATGCCGTTAATGGGCTGAAAACGCCTGTTTTGGGACTCTGCAGAGAAAGTCTCTGCAGACTGCCGAATCCACACACTGGTTTAACTCTGGAAGTTGAGTGCACACATTGACAACCGTTCTGTTAGATAGCTGCGTTTTGGATTTAGAAGCAGATATTTCCCTGTGCTTACTGCTGTTTCTTCCATATGCCGGTAATGGGCTGAAAACGCCTGTTTTGGGACTCTGCAGAGAAAGTCTCTGCAGACTGCTGAATCCACACACGGGTTTAACTCTGGAAGTTGAGTGCACACATTGACAACCGTTCTGTTAGATAGCTGCGTTTTGGATTTAGAAGCAGATATTTCCCTGTGCTTACTGCTGTTTCTTCCATATGCCGGTAATGGGCTGAAAACGCCTGTTTTGGGACTCTGCAGAGAAAGTCTCTGCAGACTGCTGAATCCACACACGGGTTTAACTCTGGAAGTTGAGTGCACACATTGACAACCGTTCTGTTAGATAGCTGCGTTTTGGATTTAGAAGCAGATATTTCCCTGTGCTTACTGCTGTTTCTTCCCTATGCCGGTATTGGGCTGAAAACGCCTGTTTTGGGACTCTGCAGAGAAAGTCTCTGCAGACTGCTGAATCCACACACGGGTTTAACTCTGGAAGTTGAGTGCACACATTGACTACCGTTCTGTTAGATAGCTGCGTTTTGGATTTAGAAGCAGATATTTCCCTGTGCTTACTGCTGTTTCTTCCATATGCCGGTAATGGGCTGAAAACGCCTGTTTTGGGACTCTGCAGAGAAAGTCTCTGCAGACTGCTGAATCCACACACGGGTTTAACTCTGGAAGTTGAGTGCACACATTGACAACCGTTCTGTTAGATAGCTGCGTTTTGGATTTAGAAGCAGATATTTCCCTGTGCTTACTGCTGTTTCTTCCATATGCCGGTAATGGGCTGAAAACGCCTGTTTTGGGACTCTGCAGAGAAAGTCTCTGCAGACTGCTGAATCCACACACGGGTTTAACTCTGGAAGTTGAGTGCACACATTGACAACCGTTCTGTTAGATAGCTGCGTTTTGGATTTAGAAGCAGATATTTCCCTGTGCTTACTGCTGTTTCTTCCATATGCCGGTAATGGGCTGAAAACGCCTGTTTTGGGACTCTGCAGAGAAAGTCTCTGCAGACTGCTGAATCCACACACGGGTTTAACTCTGGAAGTTGAGTGCACACATTGACAACCGTTCTGTTAGATAGCTGCGTTTTGGATTTAGAAGCAGATATTTCCCTGTGCTTACTGCTGTTTCTTCCATATGCCGGTAATGGGCTGAAAACGCCTGTTTTGGGACTCTGCAGAGAAAGTCTCTGCAGACTGCCGAATCCACACACGGGTTTAACTCTGGAAGTTGAGTGCACACATTGACAACCGTTCTGTTAGATAGCTGCGTTTTGGATTTAGAAGCAGATATTTCCCTGTGCTTACTGCTGTTTCTTCCATATGCCGGTAATGGGCTGAAAACGCCTGTTTTGGGACTCTGCAGAGAAAGTCTCTGCAGACTGCTGAATCCACACACGGGTTTAACTCTGGAAGTTGAGTGCACACATTGACAACCGTTCTGTTAGATAGCTGCGTTTTGGATTTAGAAGCAGATATTTCCCTGTGCTTACTGCTGTTTCTTCCATATGCCGGTAATGGGCTGAAAACGCCTGTTTTGGGACTCTGCAGAGAAAGTCTCTGCAGACTGCTGAATCCACACACCGGTTTAACTCTGGAAGTTGAGTGCACACATTGACAACCGTTCTGTTAGATAGCTGCGTTTTGGATTTAGAAGCAGATATTTCCCTGTGCTTACTGCTGTTTCTTCCATATGCCGGTAATGGGCTGAAAACGCCTGTTTTGGGACTCTGCAGAGAAAGTCTCTGCAGACTGCTGAATCCACACACGGGTTTAACTCTGGAAGTTGAGTGCACACATTGACAACCGTTCTGTTAGATAGCTGCGTTTTGGATTTAGAAGCAGATATTTCCCTGTGCTTACTGCTGTTTCTTCCATATGCCGGTAATGGGCTGAAAACGCCTGTTTTGGGACTCTGCAGAGAAAGTCTCTGCAGACTGCTGAATCCACACACGGGTTTAACTCTGGAAGTTGAGTGCACACATTGACAACCGTTCTGTTAGATAGCTGCGTTTTGGATTTAGAAGCAGATATTTCCCTGTGCTTACTGCTGTTTCTTCCATATGCCGGTAATGGGCTGAAAACGCCTGTTTTGGGACTCTGCAGAGAAAGTGTTTGCAGACTGCTGAATCCACACACGGGTTTAACTCTGGAAGTTGAGTGCACACATTGACAACCGTTCTGTTAGATAGCTGCGTTTTGGATTTAGAAGCAGATATTTCCCTGTGCTTACTGCTGTTTCTTCCATATGCCGGTAATGGGCTGAAAACGCCTGTTTTGGGACTCTGCAGAGAAAGTCTCTGCAGACTGCTGAATCCACACACGGGTTTAACTCTGGAAGTTGAGTGCACACATTGACAACCGTTCTGTTAGATAGCTGCGTTTTGGATTTAGAAGCAGATATTTCCCTGTGCTTACTGCTGTTTCTTCCATATGCCGGTAATGGGCTGAAAACGCCTGTTTTGGGACTCTGCAGAGAAAGTCTCTGCAGACTGCTGAATCCACACACCGGTTTAACTCTGGAAGTTGAGTGCACACATTGACAACCGTTCTGTTAGATAGCTGCGTTTTGGATTTAGAAGCAGATATTTCCCTGTGCTTACTGCTGTTTCTTCCATATGCCGGTAATGGGCTGAAAACGCCTGTTTTGGGACTCTGCAGAGAAAGTCTCTGCAGACTGCCGAATCCACACACGGGTTTAACTCTGGAAGTTGAGTGCACACATTGACAACCGCTCTGTTAGATAGCTGCGTTTTGGATTTAGAAGCAGATATTTCCCTGTGCTTACTGCTGTTTCTTCCATATGCCGGTAATGGGCTGAAAACGCCTGTTTTGGGACTCTGCAGAGAAAGTCTCTGCAGACTGCTGAATCCACACACGGGTTTAACTCTGGAAGTTGAGTGCACACATTGACAACCGTTCTGTTAGATAGCTGCGTTTTGGATTTAGAAGCAGATATTTCCCTGTGCTTACTGCTGTTTCTTCCATATGCCGGTAATGGGCTGAAAACGCCTGTTTTGGGACTCTGCAGAGAAAGTCTCTGCAGACTGCTGAATCCACACACCGGTTTAACTCTGGAAGTTGAGTGCACACATTGACAACCGTTCTGTTAGATAGCTGCGTTTTGGATTTAGAAGCAGATATTTCCCTGTGCTTACTGCTGTTTCTTCCATATGCCGGTAATGGGCTGAAAACGCCTGTTTTGGGACTCTGCAGAGAAAGTCTCTGCAGACTGCTGAATCCACACACGGGTTTAACTCTGGAAGTTGAGTGCACACATTGACAACCGTTCTGTTAGATAGCTGCGTTTTGGATTTAGAAGCAGATATTTCCCTGTACTTACTGCTGTTTCTTCCATATGCCGGTAATGGGCTGAAAACGCCTGTTTTGGGACTCTGCAGAGAAAGTCTCTGCAGACTGCTGAATCCACACACGGGTTTAACTCTGGAAGTTGAGTGCACACATTGACAACCGTTCTGTTAGATAGCTGCGTTTTGGATTTAGAAGCAGATATTTCCCTGTGCTTACTGCTGTTTCTTCCATATGCCGGTAATGGGCTGAAAACGCCTGTTTTGGGACTCTGCAGAGAAAGTCTCTGCAGACTGCTGAATCCACACACGGGTTTAACTCTGGAAGTTGAGTGCACACATTGACAACCGTTCTGTTAGATAGCTGCGTTTTGGATTTAGAAGCAGATATTTCCCTGTGCTTACTGCTGTTTCTTCCATATGCCGGTAATGGGCTGAAAACGCCTGTTTTGGGACTCTGCAGAGAAAGTCTCTGCAGACTGCTGAATCCATACACCGGTTTAACTCTGGAAGTTGAGTGCACACATTGACAACCGTTCTGTTAGATAGCTGCGTTTTGGATTTAGAAGCAGATATTTCCCTGTGCTTACTGCTGTTTCTTCCATATGCCGGTAATGGGCTGAAAACGCCTGTTTTGGGACTCTGCAGAGAAAGTCTCTGCAGACTGCTGAATCCACACACCGGTTTAACTCTGGAAGTTGAGTGCACACATTGACAACCGTTCTGTTAGATAGCTGCGTTTTGGATTTAGAAGCAGATATTTCCCTGTGCTTACTGCTGTTTCTTCCATATGCCGGTAATGGGCTGAAAACGCCTGTTTTGGGACTCTGCAGAGAAAGTCTCTGCAGACTGCTGAATCCACACACGGGTTTAACTCTGGAAGTTGAGTGCACACATTGACAACCGTTCTGTTAGATAGCTGCGTTTTGGATTTAGAAGCAGATATTTCCCTGTGCTTACTGCTGTTTCTTCCATATGCCGGTAATGGGCTGAAAACGCCTGTTTTGGGACTCTGCAGAGAAAGTCTCTGCAGACTGCTGAATCCACACACGGGTTTAACTCTGGAAGTTGAGTGCACACATTGACAACCGTTCTGTTAGATAGCTGCGTTTTGGATTTAGAAGCAGATATTTCCCTGTGCTTACTGCTGTTTCTTCCATATGCCGGTAATGGGCTGAAAACGCCTGTTTTGGGACTCTGCAGAGAAAGTCTCTGCAGACTGCTGAATCCACACACGGGTTTAACTCTGGAAGTTGAGTGCACACATTGACAACCGTTCTGTTAGATAGCTGCGTTTTGGATTTAGAAGCAGATATTTCCCTGTGCTTACTGCTGTTTCTTCCATATGCCGGTAATGGGCTGAAAACGCCTGTTTTGGGACTCTGCAGAGAAAGTCTCTGCAGACTGCTGAATCCACACACGGGTTTAACTCTGGAAGTTGAGTGCACACATTGACAACCGTTCTGTTAGATAGCTGCGTTTTGGATTTAGAAGCAGATATTTCCCTGTGCTTACTGCTGTTTCTTCCATATGCCGGTAATGGGCTGAAAACGCCTGTTTTGGGACTCTGCAGAGAATGTCTCTGCAGACTTCTGAATCCACACACGGGTTTAACTCTGGAAGTTGAGTGCACACATTGACAACCGTTCTGTTAGATAGCTGCGTTTTGGATTTAGAAGCAGATATTTCCCTGTGCTTACTGCTGTTTCTTCCATATGCCGGTAATGGGCTGAAAACGCCTGTTTTGGGACTCTGCAGAGAAAGTCTCTGCAGACTGCCGAATCCACACACGGGTTTAACTCTGGAAGTTGAGTGCACACATTGACAACCGTTCTGTTAGATAGCTGCGTTTTGGATTTAGAAGCAGATATTTCCCTGTGCTTACTGCTGTTTCTTCCATATGCCGGTAATGGGCTGAAAACGCCTGTTTTGGGACTCTGCAGAGAAAGTCTCTGCAGACTGCTGAATCCACACACGGGTTTAACTCTGGAAGTTGAGTCCACACATTGACAACCGTTCTGTTAGATAGCTGCGTTTTGGATTTAGAAGCAGATATTTCCCTGTGCTTACTGCTGTTTCTTCCATATGCCGGTAATGGGCTGAAAACGCCTGTTTTGGGACTCTGCAGAGAAAGTCTCTGCAGACTGCTGAATCCACACACCGGTTTAACTCTGGAAGTTGAGTGCACACATTGACAACCGTTCTGTTAGATAGCTGCGTTTTGGATTTAGAAGCAGATATTTCCCTGTGCTTACTGCTGTTTCTTCCATATGCCGGTAATGGGCTGAAAACGCCTGTTTTGGGACTCTGCAGAGAAAGTCTCTGCAGACTGCTGAATCCACACACGGGTTTAACTCTGGAAGTTGAGTGCACACATTGACAACCGTTCTGTTAGATAGCTGCGTTTTGGATTTAGAAGCAGATATTTCCCTGTGCTTACTGCTGTTTCTTCCATATGCCGGTAATGGGCTGAAAACGCCTGTTTTGGGACTCTGCAGAGAAAGTCTCTACAGACTGCTGAATCCACACACGGGTTTAACTCTGGAAGTTGAGTGCACACATTGACAACCGTTCTGTTAGATAGCTGCGTTTTGGATTTAGAAGCAGATATTTCCCTGTGCTTACTGCTGTTTCTTCCATATGCCGGTAATGGGCTGAAAACGCCTGTTTTGGGACTCTGCAGAGAAAGTCTCTGCAGACTGCTGAATCCACACACGGGTTTAACTCTGGAAGTTGAGTGCACACATTGACAACCGTTCTGTTAGATAGCTGCGTTTTGGATTTAGAAGCAGATATTTCCCTGTGCTTACTGCTGTTTCTTCCATATGCCGGTAATGGGCTGAAAACGCCTGTTTTGGGACTCTGCAGAGAAAGTCTCTGCAGACTGCTGAATCCACACACGGGTTTAACTCTGGAAGTTGAGTGCACACATTGACAACCGTTCTGTTAGATAGCTGCGTTTTGGATTTAGAAGCAGATATTTCCCTGTGCTTACTGCTGTTTCTTCCATATGCCGGTAATGGGCTGAAAACGCCTGTTTTGGGACTCTGCAGAGAAAGTGTTTGCAGACTGCTGAATCCACACACGGGTTTAACTCTGGAAGTTGAGTGCACACATTGACAACCGTTCTGTTAGATAGCTGCGTTTTGGATTTAGAAGCAGATATTTCCCTGTGCTTACTGCTGTTTCTTCCATATGCCGGTAATGGGCTGAAAACGCCTGCTTTGGGACTCTGCAGAGAAAGTCTCTGCAGACTGCTGAATCCACACACGGGTTTAACTCTGGAAGTTGAGTGCACACATTGACAACCGTTCTGTTAGATAGCTGCGTTTTGGATTTAGAAGCAGATATTTCCCTGTGCTTACTGCTGTTTCTTCCATATGCCGGTAATGGGCTGAAAACGCCTGTTTTGGGACTCTGCAGAGAAAGTCTCTGCAGACTTCTGAATCCACACACGGGTTTAACTCTGGAAGTTGAGTGCACACATTGACAACCGTTCTGTTAGATAGCTGCGTTTTGGATTTAGAAGCAGATATTTCCCTGTGCTTACTGCTGTTTCTTCCATATGCCGGTAATGGGCTGAAAACGCCTGTTTTGGGACTCTGCAGAGAAAGTCTCTGCAGACTGCCGAATCCACACACGGGTTTAACTCTGGAAGTTGAGTGCACACATTGACAACCGTTCTGTTAGATAGCTGCGTTTTGGATTTAGAAGCAGATATTTCCCTGTGCTTACTGCTGTTTCTTCCATATGCCGGTAATGGGCTGAAAACGCCTGTTTTGGGACTCTGCAGAGAAAGTGTTTGCATACTGCTGAATCCACACACGGGTTTAACTCTGGAAGTTGAGTGCACACATTGACAACCGTTCTGTTAGATAGCTGCGTTTTGGATTTAGAAGCAGATATTTCCCTGTGCTTACTGCTGTTTCTTCCATATGCCGGTAATGGGCTGAAAACGCCTGTTTTGGGACTCTGCAGAGAAAGTCTCTGCAGACTGCTGAATCCACACACCGGTTTAACTCTGGAAGTTGAGTGCACACATTGACAACCGTTCTGTTAGATAGCTGCGTTTTGGATTTAGAAGCAGATATTTCCCTGTGCTTACTGCTGTTTCTTCCATATACCGGTAATGGGCTGAAAACGCCTGTTTTGGGACTCTGCAGAGAAAGTCTCTGTAGACTGCTGAATCCACACACCGGTTTAACTCTGGAAGTTGAGTGCACACATTGACAACCGTTCTGTTAGATAGCTGCGTTTTGGATTTAGAAGCAGATATTTCCCTGTGCTTACTGCTGTTTCTTCCATATGCCGGTAATGGGCTGAAAACGCCTGTTTTGGGACTCTGCAGAGAAAGTCTCTGCAGACTGCTGAATCCATACACCGGTTTAACTCTGGAAGTTGAGTGCACACATTGACAACCGTTCTGTTAGATAGCTGCGTTTTGGATTTAGAAGCAGATATTTCCCTGTGCTTACTGCTGTTTCTTCCATATGCCGGTAATGGGCTGAAAACGCCTGTTTTGGGACTCTGCAGAGAAAGTCTCTGCAGACTGCTGAATCCACACACGGGTTTAACTCTGGAAGTTGAGTGCACACATTGACAACCGTTCTGTTAGATAGCTGCGTTTTGGATTTAGAAGCAGATATTTCCCTGTGCTTACTGCTGTTTCTTCCATATGCCGGTAATGGGCTGAAAACGCCTGTTTTGGGACTCTGCAGAGAAAGTCTCTGCAGACTGCTGAATCCACACACGGGTTTAACTCTGGAAGTTGAGTGCACACATTGACAACCGTTCTGTTAGATAGCTGCGTTTTGGATTTAGAAGCAGATATTTCCCTGTGCTTACTGCTGTTTCTTCCATATGCCGGTAATGGGCTGAAAACGCCTGTTTTGGGACTCTGCAGAGAAAGTCTCTGCAGACTGCTGAATCCACACACGGGTTTAACTCTGGAAGTTGAGTGCACACATTGACAACCGTTCTGTTAGATAGCTGCGTTTTGGATTTAGAAGCAGATATTTCCCTGTGCTTACTGCTGTTTCTTCCATATGCCGGTAATGGGCTGAAAACGCCTGTTTTGGGACTCTGCAGAGAAAGTCTCTGCAGACTGCTGAATCCACACACGGGTTTAACTCTGGAAGTTGAGTGCACACATTGACAACCGTTCTGTTAGATAGCTGCGTTTTGGATTTAGAAGCAGATATTTCCCTGTGCTTACTGCTGTTTCTTCCATATGCCGGTAATGGGCTGAAAACGCCTGTTTTGGGACTCTGCAGAGAATGTCTCTGCAGACTTCTGAATCCACACACGGGTTTAACTCTGGAAGTTGAGTGCACACATTGACAACCGTTCTGTTAGATAGCTGCGTTTTGGATTTAGAAGCAGATATTTCCCTGTGCTTACTGCTGTTTCTTCCATATGCCGGTAATGGGCTGAAAACGCCTGTTTTGGGACTCTGCAGAGAAAGTCTCTGCAGACTGCCGAATCCACACACGGGTTTAACTCTGGAAGTTGAGTGCACACATTGACAACCGTTCTGTTAGATAGCTGCGTTTTGGATTTAGAAGCAGATATTTCCCTGTGCTTACTGCTGTTTCTTCCATATGCCGGTAATGGGCTGAAAACGCCTGTTTTGGGACTCTGCAGAGAAAGTCTCTGCAGACTGCTGAATCCACACACGGGTTTAACTCTGGAAGTTGAGTCCACACATTGACAACCGTTCTGTTAGATAGCTGCGTTTTGGATTTAGAAGCAGATATTTCCCTGTGCTTACTGCTGTTTCTTCCATATGCCGGTAATGGGCTGAAAACGCCTGTTTTGGGACTCTGCAGAGAAAGTCTCTGCAGACTGCTGAATCCACACACCGGTTTAACTCTGGAAGTTGAGTGCACACATTGACAACCGTTCTGTTAGATAGCTGCGTTTTGGATTTAGAAGCAGATATTTCCCTGTGCTTACTGCTGTTTCTTCCATATGCCGGTAATGGGCTGAAAACGCCTGTTTTGGGACTCTGCAGAGAAAGTCTCTGCAGACTGCTGAATCCACACACGGGTTTAACTCTGGAAGTTGAGTGCACACATTGACAACCGTTCTGTTAGATAGCTGCGTTTTGGATTTAGAAGCAGATATTTCCCTGTGCTTACTGCTGTTTCTTCCATATGCCGGTAATGGGCTGAAAACGCCTGTTTTGGGACTCTGCAGAGAAAGTCTCTACAGACTGCTGAATCCACACACGGGTTTAACTCTGGAAGTTGAGTGCACACATTGACAACCGTTCTGTTAGATAGCTGCGTTTTGGATTTAGAAGCAGATATTTCCCTGTGCTTACTGCTGTTTCTTCCATATGCCGGTAATGGGCTGAAAACGCCTGTTTTGGGACTCTGCAGAGAAAGTCTCTGCAGACTGCTGAATCCACACACGGGTTTAACTCTGGAAGTTGAGTGCACACATTGACAACCGTTCTGTTAGATAGCTGCGTTTTGGATTTAGAAGCAGATATTTCCCTGTGCTTACTGCTGTTTCTTCCATATGCCGGTAATGGGCTGAAAACGCCTGTTTTGGGACTCTGCAGAGAAAGTCTCTGCAGACTGCTGAATCCACACACGGGTTTAACTCTGGAAGTTGAGTGCACACATTGACAACCGTTCTGTTAGATAGCTGCGTTTTGGATTTAGAAGCAGATATTTCCCTGTGCTTACTGCTGTTTCTTCCATATGCCGGTAATGGGCTGAAAACGCCTGTTTTGGGACTCTGCAGAGAAAGTGTTTGCAGACTGCTGAATCCACACACGGGTTTAACTCTGGAAGTTGAGTGCACACATTGACAACCGTTCTGTTAGATAGCTGCGTTTTGGATTTAGAAGCAGATATTTCCCTGTGCTTACTGCTGTTTCTTCCATATGCCGGTAATGGGCTGAAAACGCCTGCTTTGGGACTCTGCAGAGAAAGTCTCTGCAGACTGCTGAATCCACACACGGGTTTAACTCTGGAAGTTGAGTGCACACATTGACAACCGTTCTGTTAGATAGCTGCGTTTTGGATTTAGAAGCAGATATTTCCCTGTGCTTACTGCTGTTTCTTCCATATGCCGGTAATGGGCTGAAAACGCCTGTTTTGGGACTCTGCAGAGAAAGTCTCTGCAGACTGCTGAATCCACACACGGGTTTAACTCTGGAAGTTGAGTGCACACATTGACAACCGTTCTGTTAGATAGCTGCGTTTTGGATTTAGAAGCAGATATTTCCCTGTGCTTACTGCTGTTTCTTCCATATGCCGGTAATGGGCTGAAAACGCCTGTTTTGGGACTCTGCAGAGAAAGTCTCTGCAGACTGCCGAATCCACACACGGGTTTAACTCTGGAAGTTGAGTGCACACATTGACAACCGTTCTGTTAGATAGCTGCGTTTTGGATTTAGAAGCAGATATTTCCCTGTGCTTACTGCTGTTTCTTCCATATGCCGGTAATGGGCTGAAAACGCCTGTTTTGGGACTCTGCAGAGAAAGTGTTTGCATACTGCTGAATCCACACACGGGTTTAACTCTGGAAGTTGAGTGCACACATTGACAACCGTTCTGTTAGATAGCTGCGTTTTGGATTTAGAAGCAGATATTTCCCTGTGCTTACTGCTGTTTCTTCCATATGCCGGTAATGGGCTGAAAACGCCTGTTTTGGGACTCTGCAGAGAAAGTCTCTGCAGACTGCTGAATCCACACACCGGTTTAACTCTGGAAGTTGAGTGCACACATTGACAACCGTTCTGTTAGATAGCTGCGTTTTGGATTTAGAAGCAGATATTTCCCTGTGCTTACTGCTGTTTCTTCCATATGCCGGTAATGGGCTGAAAACGCCTGTTTTGGGACTCTGCAGAGAAAGTCTCTGTAGACTGCTGAATCCACACACCGGTTTAACTCTGGAAGTTGAGTGCACACATTGACAACCGTTCTGTTAGATAGCTGCGTTTTGGATTTAGAAGCAGATATTTCCCTGTGCTTACTGCTGTTTCTTCCATATGCCGGTAATGGGCTGAAAACGCCTGTTTTGGGACTCTGCAGAGAAAGTCTCTGCAGACTGCTGAATCCACACACGGGTTTAACTCTGGAAGTTGAGTGCACACATTGACAACCGTTCTGTTAGATAGCTGCGTTTTGGATTTAGAAGCAGATATTTCCCTGTGCTTACTGCTGTTTCTTCCATATGCCGGTAATGGGCTGAAAACGCCTGTTTTGGGACTCTGCAGAGAAAGCCTCTGCAGACTGCTGAATCCACACACGGGTTTAACTCTGGAAGTTGAGTGCACACATTGACAACCGTTCTGTTAGATAGCTGCGTTTTGGATTTAGAAGCAGATATTTCCCTGTGCTTACTGCTGTTTCTTCCATATGCCGGTAATGGGCTGTAAACGCCTGTTTTGGGACTCTGCAGAGAAAGTCTCTGCAGACTGCTGAATCCACACACGGGTTTAACTCTGGAAGTTGAGTGCACACATTGACAACCGTTCTGTTAGATAGCTGCGTTTTGGATTTAGAAGCAGATATTTCCCTGTGCTTACTGCTGTTTCTTCCATATGCCGGTAATGGGCTGAAAACGCCTGTTTTGGGACTCTGCAGAGAAAGTCTCTGCAGACTGCTGAATCCACACACGGGTTTAACTCTGGAAGTTGAGTGCACACATTGACAACCGTTCTGTTAGATAGCTGCGTTTTGGATTTAGAAGCAGATATTTCCCTGTGCTTACTGCTGTTTCTTCCATATGCCGGTAATGGGCTGAAAACGCCTGTTTTGGGACTCTGCAGAGAAAGTCTCTGCAGACTGCTGAATCCACACACGGGTTTAACTCTGGAAGTTGAGTGCACACATTGACAACCGTTCTGTTAGATAGCTGCGTTTTGGATTTAGAAGCAGATATTTCCCTGTGCTTACTGCTGTTTCTTCCATATGCCGGTAATGGGCTGAAAACGCCTGTTTTGGGACTCTGCAGAGAAAGTCTCTGCAGACTGCTGAATCCACACACGGGTTTAACTCTGGAAGTTGAGTGCACACATTGACAACCGTTCTGTTAGATAGCTGCGTTTTGGATTTAGAAGCAGATATTTCCCTGTGCTTACTGCTGTTTCTTCCATATGCCGGTAATGGGCTGAAAACGCCTGTTTTGGGACTCTGCAGAGAAAGTCTCTGCAGACTGCTGAATCCACACACCGGTTTAACTCTGGAAGTTGAGTGCACACATTGACAACCGTTCTGTTAGATAGCTGCGTTTTGGATTTAGAAGCAGATATTTCCCTGTGCTTACTGCTGTTTCTTCCATATGCCGGTAATGGGCTGAAAACGCCTGTTTTGGGACTCTGCAGAGAAAGTCTCTGCAGACTGCTGAATCCACACACGGGTTTAACTCTGGAAGTTGAGTGCACACATTGACAACCGTTCTGTTAGATAGCTGCGTTTTGGATTTAGAAGCAGATATTTCCCTGTGCTTACAGCTGTTTCTTCCATATGCCGGTAATGGGCTGAAAACGCCTGTTTTGGGACTCTGCAGAGAAAGTCTCTGCAGACTGCTGAATCCACACACGGGTTTAACTCTGGAAGTTGAGTGCACACATTGACAACCGTTCTGTTAGATAGCTGCGTTTTGGATTTAGAAGCAGATATTTCCCTGTGCTTACTGCTGTTTCTTCCATATGCCGGTAATGGGCTGAAAACGCCTGTTTTGGGACTCTGCAGAGAAAGTCTCTGCAGACTGCTGAATCCACACACGGGTTTAACTCTGGAAGTTGAGTGCACACATTGACAACCGTTCTGTTAGATAGCTGCGTTTTGGATTTAGAAGCAGATATTTCCCTGTGCTTACTGCTGTTTCTTCCATATGCCGGTAATGGGCTGAAAACGCCTGTTTTGGGACTCTGCAGAGAAAGTCTCTGCAGACTGCTGAATCCACACACGGGTTTAACTCTGGAAGTTGAGTGCACACATTGACAACCGTTCTGTTAGATAGCTGCGTTTTGGATTTAGAAGCAGATATTTCCCTGTGCTTACTGCTGTTTCTTCCATATGCCGGTAATGGGCTGAAAACGCCTGTTTTGGGACTCTGCAGAGAATGTCTCTGCAGACTTCTGAATCCACACACGGGTTTAACTCTGGAAGTTGAGTGCACACATTGACAACCGTTCTGTTAGATAGCTGCGTTTTGGATTTAGAAGCAGATATTTCCCTGTGCTTACTGCTGTTTCTTCCATATGCCGGTAATGGGCTGAAAACGCCTGTTTTGGGACTCTGCAGAGAAAGTCTCTGCAGACTGCCGAATCCACACACGGGTTTAACTCTGGAAGTTGAGTGCACACATTGACAACCGTTCTGTTAGATAGCTGCGTTTTGGATTTAGAAGCAGATATTTCCCTGTGCTTACTGCTGTTTCTTCCATATGCCGGTAATGGGCTGAAAACGCCTGTTTTGGGACTCTGCAGAGAAAGTCTCTGCAGACTGCTGAATCCACACACGGGTGTAACTCTGGAAGTTGAGTGCACACATTGACAACCGTTCTGTTAGATAGCTGCGTTTTGGATTTAGAAGCAGATATTTCCCTGTGCTTACTGCTGTTTCTTCCATATGCCGGTAATGGGCTGAAAACGCCTGTTTTGGGACTCTGCAGAGAAAGTCTCTGCAGACTGCTGAATCCACACACCGGTTTAACTCTGGAAGTTGAGTGCACACATTGACAACCGTTCTGTTAGATAGCTGCGTTTTGGATTTAGAAGCAGATATTTCCCTGTGCTTACTGCTGTTTCTTCCATATGCCGGTAATGGGCTGAAAACGCCTGTTTTGGGACTCTGCAGAGAAAGTCTCTGCAGACTGCTGAATCCACACACCGGTATAACTCTGGAAGTTGAGTGCACACATTGACAACCGTTCTGTTAGATAGCTGCGTTTTGGATTTAGAAGCAGATATTTCCCTGTGCTTACTGCTGTTTCTTCCATATGCCGGTAATGGGCTGAAAACGCCTGTTTTGGGACTCTGCAGAGAAAGTCTCTGCAGACTGCTGAATCCACACACGGGTTTAACTCTGGAAGTTGAGTGCACACATTGACAACCGTTCTGTTAGATAGCTGCGTTTTGGATTTAGAAGCAGATATTTCCCTGTGCTTACTGCTGTTTCTTCCATATGCCGGTAATGGGCTGAAAACGCCTGTTTTGGGACTCTGCAGAGAAAGTCTCTGCAGACTGCTGAATCCACACACGGGTTTAACTCTGGAAGTTGAGTGCACACATTGACAACCGTTCTGTTAGATAGCTGCGTTTTGGATTTAGAAGCAGATATTTCCCTGTGCTTACTGCTGTTTCTTCCATATGCCGGTAATGGGTTGAAAACGCCTGTTTTGGGACTCTGCAGAGAAAGTCTCTGCAGACTGCTGAATCCACACACGGGTTTAACTCTGGAAGTTGAGTGCACACATTGACAACCGTTCTGTTAGATAGCTGCGTTTTGGATTTAGAAGCAGATATTTCCCTGTGCTTACTGCTGTTTCTTCCATATGCCGGTAATGGGCTGAAAACGCCTGTTTTGGGACTCTGCAGAGAAAGTCTCTGCAGACTGCTGAATCCACACACGGGTTTAACTCTGGAAGTTGAGTGCACACATTGACAACCGTTCTGTTAGATAGCTGCGTTTTGGATTTAGAAGCAGATATTTCCCTGTGCTTACTGCTGTTTCTTCCATATGCCGGTAATGGGCTGAAAACGCCTGTTTTGGGACTCTGCAGAGAAAGTCTCTGCAGACTGCTGAATCCACACACCGGTTTAACTCTGGAAGTTGAGTGCACACATTGACAACCGTTCTGTTAGATAGCTGCGTTTTGGATTTAGAAGCAGATATTTCCCTGTGCTTACTGCTGTTTCTTCCATATGCCGGTAATGGGCTGAAAACGCCTGTTTTGGGACTCTGCAGAGAAAGTCTCTGCAGACTGCTGAATCCACACACCGGTTTAACTCTGGAAGTTGAGTGCACACATTGACAACCGTTCTGTTAGATAGCTGAGTTTTGGATTTAGAAGCAGATATTTCCCTGTGCTTACTGCTGTTTCTTCCATATGCCGGTAATGGGCTGAAAACGCCTGTTTTGGGACTCTGCAGAGAAAGTCTCTGCAGACTGCTGAATCCACACACCGGTTTAACTCTGGAAGTTGAGTGCACACATTGACAACCGTTCTGTTAGATAGCTGCGTTTTGGATTTAGAAGCAGATATTTCCCTGTGCTTACTGCTGTTTCTTCCATATGCCGGTAATGGGCTGAAAACGCCTGTTTTGGGACTCTGCAGAGAAAGTCTCTGCAGACTGCTGAATCCACACACGGGTTTAACTCTGGAAGTTGAGTGCACACATTGACAACCGTTCTGTTAGATAGCTGCGTTTTGGATTTAGAAGCAGATATTTCCCTGTGCTTACTGCTGTTATTTCCATATGCCGGTAATGGGTTGAAAACGCCTGTTTTGGGACTCTGCAGAGAAAGTCTCTGCAGACTGCTGAATCCACACACGGGTTTAACTCTGGAAGTTGAGTGCACACATTGACAACCGTTCTGTTAGATAGCTGCGTTTTGGATTTAGAAGCAGATATTTCCCTGTGCTTACTGCTGTTTCTTCCATATGCCGGTAATGGGCTGAAAACGCCTGTTTTGGGACTCTGCAGAGAAAGTCTCTGCAGACTGCTGAATCCACACACGGGTTTAACTCTGGAAGTTGAGTGCACACATTGACAACCGTTCTGTTAGATAGCTGCGTTTTGGATTTAGAAGCAGATATTTCCCTGTGCTTACTGCTGTTTCTTCCATATGCCAGTAATGGGCTGAAAACGCCTGTTTTGGGACTCTGCAGAGAAAGTCTCTGCAGACTGCTGAATCCACACACGGGTTTAACTCTGGAAGTTGAGTGCACACATTGACAACCGTTCTGTTAGATAGCTGCGTTTTGGATTTAGAAGCAGATATTTCCCTGTGCTTACTGCTGTTTCTTCCATATGCCGGTAATGGGCTGAAAACGCCTGTTTTGGGACTCTGCAGAGAAAGTCTCTGCAGACTGCTGAATCCACACACGGGTTTAACTCTAGAAGTTGAGTGCACACATTGACAACCGTTCTGTTAGATAGCTGCGTTTTGGATTTAGAAGCAGATATTTCCCTGTGCTTACTGCTGTTTCTTCCATATGCCGGTAATGGGCTGAAAACGCCTGTTTTGGGACTCTGCAGAGAAAGTCTCTGCAGACTGCTGAATCCACACACGGGTTTAACTCTGGAAGTTGAGTGCACACATTGACAACCGTTCTGTTAGATAGCTGCGTTTTGGATTTAGAAGCAGATATTTCCCTGTGCTTACTGCTGTTTCTTCCATATGCCGGTAATGGGCTGAAAACGCCTGTTTTGGGACTCTGCAGAGAAAGTCTCTGCAGACTGCCGAATCCACACACGGGTTTAACTCTGGAAGTTGAGTGCACACATTGACAACCGTTCTGTTAGATAGCTGCGTTTTGGATTTAGAAGCAGATATTTCCCTGTGCTTACTGCTGTTTCTTCCATATGCCGGTAATGGGCTGAAAACGCCTGTTTTGGGACTCTGCAGAGAAAGTCTCTGCAGACTGCTGAATCCACACACGGGTTTAACTCTGGAAGTTGAGTGCACACATTGACAACCGTTCTGTTAGATAGCTGCGTTTTGGATTTAGAAGCAGATATTTCCCTGTGCTTACTGCTGTTTCTTCCATATGCCGGTAATGGGCTGAAAACGCCTGTTTTGGGACTCTGCAGAGAAAGTCTCTGCAGACTGCCGAATCCACACACGGGTTTAACTCTGGAAGTTGAGTGCACACATTGACAACCGTTCTGTTAGATAGCTGCGTTTTGGATTTAGAAGCAGATATTTCCCTGTGCTTACTGCTGTTTCTTCCATATGCCGGTAATGGGCTGAAAACGCCTGTTTTGGGACTCTGCAGAGAAAGTCTCTGCAGACTGCTGAATCCACACACGGGTTTAACTCTGGAAGTTGAGTGCACACATTGACAACCGTTCTGTTAGATAGCTGCGTTTTGGATTTAGAAGCAGATATTTCCCTGTGCTTACTGCTGTTTCTTCCATATGCCGGTAATGGGCTGAAAACGCCTGTTTTGGGACTCTGCAGAGAAAGTCTCTGCAGACTGCTGAATCCACACACGGGTTTAACTCTGGAAGTTGAGTGCACACATTGACAACCGTTCTGTTAGATAGCTGCGTTTTGGATTTAGAAGCAGATATTTCCCTGTGCTTACTGCTGTTTCTTCCATATGCCGGTAATGGGCTGAAAACGCCTGTTTTGGGGCTCTGCAGAGAAAGTCTCTGCAGACTGCTGAATCCACACACGGGTTTAACTCTGGAAGTTGAGTGCACACATTGACAACCGTTCTGTTAGATAGCTGCGTTTTGGATTTAGAAGCAGATATTTCCCTGTGCTTACTGCTGTTTCTTCCATATGCCGGTAATGGGCTGAAAACGCCTGTTTTGGGACTCTGCAGAGAAAGTCTCTGCAGACTGCTGAATCCGCACACGGGTTTAACTCTGGAAGTTGAGTGCACACATTGACAACCATTCTGTTAGATAGCTGCGTTTTGGATTTAGAGGCAGATATTTCCCTGTGCTTACTGCTGTTTCTTCCATATGCCGGTAATGGGCTGAAAACGCCTGTTTTGGGACTCTGCAGAGAAAGTCTCTGCAGACTGCTGAATCCACACACGGGTTTAACTCTGGAAGTTGAGTGCACACATTGACAACCGTTCTGTTAGATAGCTGCGTTTTGGATTTAGAAGCAGATATTTCCCTGTGCTTACTGCTGTTTCTTCCATATGCCGGTAATGGGCTGAAAACGCCTGTTTTGGGACTCTGCAGAGAAAGTCTCTGCAGACTGCTGAATCCACACACGGGTTTAACTCTGGAAGTTGAGTGCACACATTGACAACCGTTCTGTTAGATAGCTGCGTTTTGGATTTAGAAGCAGATATTTCCCTGTGCTTACTGCTGTTTCTTCCATATGCCGGTAATGGGCTGAAAACGCCTGTTTTGGGACTCTGCAGAGAAAGTCTCTGCAGACTGCCGAATCCACACACGGGTTTAACTCTGGAAGTTGAGTGCACACATTGACAACCGTTCTGTTAGATAGCTGCGTTTTGGATTTAGAAGCAGATATTTCCCTGTGCTTACTGCTGTTTCTTCCATATGCCGGTAATGGGCTGAAAACGCCTGTTTTGGGACTCTGCAGAGAAAGTCTCTGCAGACTGCTGAATCCACACACGGATTTAACTCTGGAAGTTGAGTGCACACATTGACAACCGTTCTGTTAGATAGCTGCGTTTTGGATTTAGAAGCAGATATTTCCCTGTGCTTACTGCTGTTTCTTCCATATGCCGGTAATGGGCTGAAAACGCCTGTTTTGGGACTCTGCAGAGAAAGTCTCTGCAGACTGCTGAATCCACACACGGGTTTAACTCTGGAAGTTGAGTGCACACATTGACAACCGTTCTGTTAGATAGCTGCGTTTTGGATTTAGAAGCAGATATTTCCCTGTGCTTACTGCTGTTTCTTCCATATGCCGGTAATGGGCTGAAAACGCCTGTTTTGGGACTCTGCAGAGAAAGTCTCTGCAGACTGCTGAATCCACACACGGGTTTAACTCTGGAAGTTGAGTGCACACATTGACAACCGTTCTGTTAGATAGCTGCGTTTTGGATTTAGAAGCAGATATTTCCCTGTGCTTACTGCTGTTTCTTCCATATGCCGGTAATGGGCTGAAAACGCCTGTTTTGGGACTCTGCAGAGAAAGTCTCTGCAGACTGCTGAATCCACACACGGGTTTAACTCTGGAAGTTGAGTGCACACATTGACAACCGTTCTGTTAGATAGCTGCGTTTTGGATTTAGAAGCAGATATTTCCCTGTGCTTACTGCTGTTTCTTCCATATGCCGGTAATGGGCTGAAAACGCCTGTTTTGGGACTCTGCAGAGAAAGTCTCTGCAGACTGCTGAATCCACACACGGGTTTAACTCTGGAAGTTGAGTGCACACATTGACAACCGTTCTGTTAGATAGCTGCGTTTTGGATTTAGAAGCAGATATTTCCCTGTGCTTACTGCTGTTTCTTCCATATGCCGGTAATGGGCTGAAAACGCCTGTTTTGGGACTCTGCAGAGAAAGTCTCTGCAGACTGCTGAATCCACACACGGGTTTAACTCTGGAAGTTGAGTGCACACATTGACAACCGTTCTGTTAGATAGCTGCGTTTTGGATTTAGAAGCAGATATTTCCCTGTGCTTACTGCTGTTTCTTCCATATGCCGGTAATGGGCTGAAAACGCCTGTTTTGGGACTCTGCAGAGAAAGTCTCTGCAGACTGCCGAATCCACACACGGGTTTAACTCTGGAAGTTGAGTGCACACATTGACAACCGTTCTGTTAGATAGCTGCGTTTTGGATTTAGAAGCAGATATTTCCCTGTGCTTACTGCTGTTTCTTCCATATGCCGGTAATGGGCTGAAAACGCCTGTTTTGGGACTCTGCAGAGAAAGTCTCTGCAGACTGCCGAATCCACACACGGGTTTAACTCTGGAAGTTGAGTGCACACATTGACAACCGTTCTGTTAGATAGCTGCGTTTTGGATTTAGAAGCAGATATTTCCCTGTGCTTACTGCTGTTTCTTCCATATGCCGGTAATGGGCTGAAAACGCCTGTTTTGGGACTCTGCAGAGAAAGTCTCTGCAGACTGCTGAATCCACACACGGGTTTAACTCTGGAAGTTGAGTGCACACATTGACAACCGTTCTGTTAGATAGCTGCGTTTTGGATTTAGAAGCAGATATTTCCCTGTGCTTACTGCTGTTTCTTCCATATGCCGGTAATGGGCTGAAAACGCCTGTTTTGGGACTCTGCAGAGAAAGTCTCTGCAGACTGCTGAATCCACACACGGGTTTAACTCTGGAAGTTGAGTGCACACATTGACAACCGTTCTGTTAGATAGCTGCGTTTTGGATTTAGAAGCAGATATTTCCCTGTGCTTACTGCTGTTTCTTCCATATGCCGGTAATGGGCTGAAAACGCCTGTTTTGGGACTCTGCAGAGAAAGTCTCTGCAGACTGCCGAATCCACACACGGGTTTAACTCTGGAAGTTGAGTGCACACATTGACAACCGTTCTGTTAGATAGCTGCGTTTTGGATTTAGAAGCAGATATTTCCCTGTGCTTACTGCTGTTTCTTCCATATGCCGGTAATGGGCTGAAAACGCCTGTTTTGGGACTCTGCAGAGAAAGTCTCTGCAGACTGCTGAATCCACACACGGGTTTAACTCTGGAAGTTGAGTGCACACATTGACAACCGTTCTGTTAGATAGCTGCGTTTTGGATTTAGAAGCAGATATTTCCCTGTGCTTACTGCTGTTTCTTCCATATGCCGGTAATGGGCTGAAAACGCCTGTTTTGGGACTCTGCAGAGAAAGTCTCTGCAGACTGCTGAATCCACACACGGGTTTAACTCTGGAAGTTGAGTGCACACATTGACAACCGTTCTGTTAGATAGCTGCGTTTTGGATTTAGAAGCAGATATTTCCCTGTGCTTACTGCTGTTTCTTCCATATGCCGGTAATGGGCTGAAAACGCCTGTTTTGGGACTCTGCAGAGAAAGTCTCTGCAGACTGCTGAATCCACACACGGGTTTAACTCTGGAAGTTGAGTGCACACATTGACAACCGTTCTGTTAGATAGCTGCGTTTTGGATTTAGAAGCAGATATTTCCCTGTGCTTACTGCTGTTTCTTCCATATGCCGGTAATGGGCTGAAAACGCCTGTTTTGGGACTCTGCAGAGAAAGTCTCTGCAGACTGCTGAATCCACACACGGGTTTAACTCTGGAAGTTGAGTGCACACATTGACAACCGTTCTGTTAGATAGCTGCGTTTTGGATTTAGAAGCAGATATTTCCCTGTGCTTACTGCTGTTTCTTCCATATGCCGGTAATGGGCTGAAAACGCCTGTTTTGGGACTCTGCAGAGAAAGTCTCTGCAGACTGCTGAATCCACACACGGGTTTAACTCTGGAAGTTGAGTGCACACATTGACAACCGTTCTGTTAGATAGCTGCATTTTGGATTTAGAAGCAGATATTTCCCTGTGCTTACTGCTGTTTCTTCCATATGCCGGTAATGGGCTGAAAACGCCTGTTTTGGGACTCTGCAGAGAATGTCTCTGCAGACTTCTGAATCCACACACGGGTTTAACTCTGGAAGTTGAGTGCACACATTGACAACCGTTCTGTTAGATAGCTGCGTTTTGGATTTAGAAGCAGATATTTCCCTGTGCTTACTGCTGTTTCTTCCATATGCCGGTAATGGGCTGAAAACGCCTGTTTTGGGACTCTGCAGAGAAAGTCTCTGCAGACTGCCGAAACCACACACGGGTTTAACTCTGGAAGTTGAGTGCACACATTGACAACCGTTCTGTTAGATAGCTGCGTTTTGGATTTAGAAGCAGATATTTCCCTGTGCTTACTGCTGTTTCTTCCATATGCCGGTAATGGGCTGAAAACGCCTGTTTTGGGACTCTGCAGAGAAAGTCTCTGCAGACTGCTGAATCCACACACGGGTTTAACTCTGGAAGTTGAGTCCACACATTGACAACCGTTCTGTTAGATAGCTGCGTTTTGGATTTAGAAGCAGATATTTCCCTGTGCTTACTGCTGTTTCTTCCATATGCCGGTAATGGGCTGAAAACGCCTGTTTTGGGACTCTGCAGAGAAAGTCTCTGCAGACTGCTGAATCCACACACCGGTTTAACTCTGGAAGTTGAGTGCACACATTGACAACCGTTCTGTTAGATAGCTGCGTTTTGGATTTAGAAGCAGATATTTCCCTGTGCTTACTGCTGTTTCTTCCATATGCCGGTAATGGGCTGAAAACGCCTGTTTTGGGACTCTGCAGAGAAAGTCTCTGCAGACTGCTGAATCCACACACGGGTTTAACTCTGGAAGTTGAGTGCACACATTGACAACCGTTCTGTTAGATAGCTGCGTTTTGGATTTAGAAGCAGATATTTCCCTGTGCTTACTGCTGTTTCTTCCATATGCCGGTAATGGGCTGAAAACGCCTGTTTTGGGACTCTGCAGAGAAAGTCTCTACAGACTGCTGAATCCACACACGGGTTTAACTCTGGAAGTTGAGTGCACACATTGACAACCGTTCTGTTAGATAGCTGCGTTTTGGATTTAGAAGCAGATATTTCCCTGTGCTTACTGCTGTTTCTTCCATATGCCGGTAATGGGCTGAAAACGCCTGTTTTGGGACTCTGCAGAGAAAGTCTCTGCAGACTGCTGAATCCACACACGGGTTTAACTCTGGAAGTTGAGTGCACACATTGACAACCGTTCTGTTAGATAGCTGCGTTTTGGATTTAGAAGCAGATATTTCCCTGTGCTTACTGCTGTTTCTTCCATATGCCGGTAATGGGCTGAAAACGCCTGTTTTGGGACTCTGCAGAGAAAGTCTCTGCAGACTGCTGAATCCACACACGGGTTTAACTCTGGAAGTTGAGTGCACACATTGACAACCGTTCTGTTAGATAGCTGCGTTTTGGATTTAGAAGCAGATATTTCCCTGTGCTTACTGCTGTTTCTTCCATATGCCGGTAATGGGCTGAAAACGCCTGTTTTGGGACTCTGCAGAGAAAGTGTTTGCAGACTGCTGAATCCACACACGGGTTTAACTCTGGAAGTTGAGTGCACACATTGACAACCGTTCTGTTAGATAGCTGCGTTTTGGATTTAGAAGCAGATATTTCCCTGTGCTTACTGCTGTTTCTTCCATATGCCGGTAATGGGCTGAAAACGCCTGTTTTGGGACTCTGCAGAGAAAGTCTCTGCAGACTGCTGAATCCACACACGGGTTTAACTCTGGAAGTTGAGTGCACACATTGACAACCGTTCTGTTAGATAGCTGCGTTTTGGATTTAGAAGCAGATATTTCCCTGTGCTTACTGCTGTTTCTTCCATATGCCGGTAATGGGCTGAAAACGCCTGTTTTGGGACTCTGCAGAGAAAGTCTCTGCAGACTTCTGAATCCACACACGGGTTTAACTCTGGAAGTTGAGTGCACACATTGACAACCGTTCTGTTAGATAGCTGCGTTTTGGATTTAGAAGCAGATATTTCCCTGTGCTTACTGCTGTTTCTTCCATATGCCGGTAATGGGCTGAAAACGCCTGTTTTGGGACTCTGCAGAGAAAGTCTCTGCAGACTGCCGAATCCACACACGGGTTTAACTCTGGAAGTTGAGTGCACACATTGACAACCGTTCTGTTAGATAGCTGCGTTTTGGATTTAGAAGCAGATATTTCCCTGTGCTTACTGCTGTTTCTTCCATATGCCGGTAATGGGCTGAAAACGCCTGTTTTGGGACTCTGCAGAGAAAGTGTTTGCATACTGCTGAATCCACACACGGGTTTAACTCTGGAAGTTGAGTGCACACATTGACAACCGTTCTGTTAGATAGCTGCATTTTGGATTTAGAAGCAGATATTTCCCTGTGCTTACTGCTGTTTCTTCCATATGCCGGTAATGGGCTGAAAACGCCTGTTTTGGGACTCTGCAGAGAAAGTCTCTGCAGACTGCTGAATCCACACACCGGTTTAACTCTGGAAGTTGAGTGCACACATTGACAACCGTTCTGTTAGATAGCTGCGTTTTGGATTTAGAAGCAGATATTTCCCTGTGCTTACTGCTGTTTCTTCCATATGCCGGTAATGGGCTGAAAACGCCTGTTTTGGGACTCTGCAGAGAAAGTCTCTGTAGAATGCTGAATCCACACACCGGTTTAACTCTGGAAGTTGAGTGCACACATTGACAACCGTTCTGTTAGATAGCTGCGTTTTGGATTTAGAAGCAGATATTTCCCTGTGCTTACTGCTGTTTCTTCCATATGCCGGTAATGGGCTGAAAACGCCTGTTTTGGGACTCTGCAGAGAAAGTCTCTGCAGACTGCTGAATCCACACACGGGTTTAACTCTGGAAGTTGAGTGCACACATTGACAACCGTTCTGTTAGATAGCTGCGTTTTGGATTTAGAAGCAGATATTTCCCTGTGCTTACTGCTGTTTCTTCCATATGCCGGTAATGGGCTGAAAACGCCTGTTTTGGGACTCTGCAGAGAAAGCCTCTGCAGACTGCTGAATCCACACACGGGTTTAACTCTGGAAGTTGAGTGCACACATTGACAACCGTTCTGTTAGATAGCTGCGTTTTGGATTTAGAAGCAGATATTTCCCTGTGCTTACTGCTGTTTCTTCCATATGCCGGTAATGGGCTGAAAACGCCTGTTTTGGGACTCTGCAGAGAAAGTCTCTGCAGACTGCTGAATCCACACACGGGTTTAACTCTGGAAGTTGAGTGCACACATTGACAACCGTTCTGTTAGATAGCTGCGTTTTGGATTTAGAAGCAGATATTTCCCTGTGCTTACTGCTGTTTCTTCCATATGCCGGTAATGGGCTGAAAACGCCTGTTTTGGGACTCTGCAGAGAAAGTCTCTGCAGACTGCTGAATCCACACACGGGTTTAACTCTGGAAGTTGAGTGCACACATTGACAACCGTTCTGTTAGATAGCTGCGTTTTGGATTTAGAAGCAGATATTTCCCTGTGCTTACTGCTGTTTCTTCCATATGCCGGTAATGGGCTGAAAACGCCTGTTTTGGGACTCTGCAGAGAAAGTCTCTGCAGACTGCTGAATCCACACACGGGTTTAACTCTGGAAGTTGAGTGCACACATTGACAACCGTTCTGTTAGATAGCTGCGTTTTGGATTTAGAAGCAGATATTTCCCTGTGCTTACTGCTGTTTCTTCCATATGCCGGTAATGGGCTGAAAACGCCTGTTTTGGGACTCTGCAGAGAAAGTCTCTGCAGACTGCTGAATCCACACACGGGTTTAACTCTGGAAGTTGAGTGCACACATTGACAACCGTTCTGTTAGATAGCTGCGTTTTGGATTTAGAAGCAGATATTTCCCTGTGCTTACTGCTGTTTCTTCCATATGCCGGTAATGGGCTGAAAACGCCTGTTTTGGGACTCTGCAGAGAAAGTCTCTGCAGACTGCTGAATCCACACACCGGTTTAACTCTGGAAGTTGAGTGCACACATTGACAACCGTTCTGTTAGATAGCTGCGTTTTGGATTTAGAAGCAGATATTTCCCTGTGCTTACTGCTGTTTCTTCCATATGCCGGTAATGGGCTGAAAACGCCTGTTTTGGGACTCTGCAGAGAAAGTCTCTGCAGACTGCTGAATCCACACACGGGTTTAACTCTGGAAGTTGAGTGCACACATTGACAACCGTTCTGTTAGATAGCTGCGTTTTGGATTTAGAAGCAGATATTTCCCTGTGCTTACTGCTGTTTCTTCCATATGCCGGTAATGGGCTGAAAACGCCTGTTTTGGGACTCTGCAGAGAAAGTCTCTGCAGACTGCCGAATCCACACACGGGTTTAACTCTGGAAGTTGAGTGCACACATTGACAACCGTTCTGTTAGATAGCTGCGTTTTGGATTTAGAAGCAGATATTTCCCTGTGCTTACTGCTGTTTCTTCCATATGCCGGTAATGGGCTGAAAACGCCTGTTTTGGGACTCTGCAGAGAAAGTCTCTGCAGACTGCTGAATCCACACACGGGTTTAACTCTGGAAGTTGAGTGCACACATTGACAACCGTTCTGTTAGATAGCTGCGTTTTGGATTTAGAAGCAGATATTTCCCTGTGCTTACTGCTGTTTCTTCCATATGCCGGTAATGGGCTGAAAACGCCTGTTTTGGGACTCTGCAGAGAAAGTCTCTGCAGACTGCTGAATCCACACACGGGTTTAACTCTGGAAGTTGAGTGCACACATTGACAACCGTTCTGTTAGATAGCTGCGTTTTGGATTTAGAAGCAGATATTTCCCTGTGCTTACTGCTGTTTCTTCCATATGCCGGTAATGGGCTGAAAACGCCTGTTTTGGGACTCTGCAGAGAAAGTCTCTGCAGACTGCTGAATCCACACACGGGTTTAACTCTGGAAGTTGAGTGCACACATTGACAACCGTTCTGTTAGATAGCTGCGTTTTGGATTTAGAAGCAGATATTTCCCTGTGCTTACTGCTGTTTCTTCCATATGCCGGTAATGGGCTGAAAACGCCTGTTTTGGGACTCTGCAGAGAATGTCTCTGCAGACTTCTGAATCCACACACGGGTTTAACTCTGGAAGTTGAGTGCACACATTGACAACCGTTCTGTTAGATAGCTGCGTTTTGGATTTAGAAGCAGATATTTCCCTGTGCTTACTGCTGTTTCTTCCATATGCCGGTAATGGGCTGAAAACGCCTGTTTTGGGACTCTGCAGAGAAAGTCTCTGCAGACTGCCGAATCCACACACGGGTTTAACTCTGGAAGTTGAGTGCACACATTGACAACCGTTCTGTTAGATAGCTGCGTTTTGGATTTAGAAGCAGATATTTCCCTGTGCTTACTGCTGTTTCTTCCATATGCCGGTAATGGGCTGAAAACGCCTGTTTTGGGACTCTGCAGAGAAAGTCTCTGCAGACTGCTGAATCCACACACGGGTTTAACTCTGGAAGTTGAGTGCACACATTGACAACCGTTCTGTTAGATAGCTGCGTTTTGGATTTAGAAGCAGATATTTCCCTGTGCTTACTGCTGTTTCTTCCATATGCCGGTAATGGGCTGAAAACGCCTGTTTTGGGACTCTGCAGAGAAAGTCTCTGCAGACTGCTGAATCCACACACCGGTTTAACTCTGGAAGTTGAGTGCACACATTGACAACCGTTCTGTTAGATAGCTGCGTTTTGGATTTAGAAGCAGATATTTCCCTGTGCTTACTGCTGTTTCTTCCATATGCCGGTAATGGGCTGAAAACGCCTGTTTTGGGACTCTGCAGAGAAAGTCTCTGCAGACTGCTGAATCCACACACCGGTATAACTCTGGAAGTTGAGTGCACACATTGACAACCGTTCTGTTAGATAGCTGCGTTTTGGATTTAGAAGCAGATATTTCCCTGTGCTTACTGCTGTTTCTTCCATATGCCGGTAATGGGCCGAAAACGCCTGTTTTGGGACTCTGCAGAGAAAGTCTCTGCAGACTGCTGAATCCACACACGGGTTTAACTCTGGAAGTTGAGTGCACACATTGACAACCGTTCTGTTAGATAGCTGCGTTTTGGATTTAGAAGCAGATATTTCCCTGTGCTTACTGCTGTTTCTTCCATATGCCGGTAATGGGCTGAAAACGCCTGTTTTGGGACTCTGCAGAGAAAGTCTCTGCAGACTGCTGAATCCACACACGGGTTTAACTCTGGAAGTTGAGTGCACACATTGACAACCGTTCTGTTAGATAGCTGCGTTTTGGATTTAGAAGCAGATATTTCCCTGTGCTTACTGCTGTTTCTTCCATATGCCGGTAATGGGTTGAAAACGCCTGTTTTGGGACTCTGCAGAGAAAGTCTCTGCAGACTGCTGAATCCACACACGGGTTTAACTCTGGAAGTTGAGTGCACACATTGACAACCGTTCTGTTAGATAGCTGCGTTTTGGATTTAGAAGCAGATATTTCCCTGTGCTTACTGCTGTTTCTTCCATATGCCGGTAATGGGCTGAAAACGCCTGTTTTGGGACTCTGCAGAGAAAGTCTCTGCAGACTGCTGAATCCACACACGGGTTTAACTCTGGAAGTTGAGTGCACACATTGACAACCGTTCTGTTAGATAGCTGCGTTTTGGATTTAGAAGCAGATATTTCCCTGTGCTTACTGCTGTTTCTTCCATATGCCGGTAATGGGCTGAAAACGCCTGTTTTGGGACTCTGCAGAGAAAGTCTCTGCAGACTGCCGAATCCACACACGGGTTTAACTCTGGAAGTTGAGTGCACACATTGACAACCGTTCTGTTAGATAGCTGCGTTTTGGATTTAGAAGCAGATATTTCCCTGTGCTTACTGCTGTTTCTTCCATATGCCGGTAATGGGCTGAAAACGCCTGTTTTGGGACTCTGCAGAGAAAGTCTCTGCAGACTGCTGAATCCACACACGGGTTTAACTCTGGAAGTTGAGTGCACACATTGACAACCGTTCTGTTAGATAGCTGCGTTTTGGATTTAGAAGCAGATATTTCCCTGTGCTTACTGCTGTTTCTTCCATATGCCGGTAATGGGCTGAAAACGCCTGTTTTGGGACTCTGCAGAGAAAGTCTCTGCAGACTGCTGAATCCACACACCGGTTTAACTCTGGAAGTTGAGTGCACACATTGACAACCGTTCTGTTAGATAGCTGCGTTTTGGATTTAGAAGCAGATATTTCCCTGTGCTTACTGCTGTTTCTTCCATATGCCGGTAATGGGCTGAAAACGCCTGTTTTGGGACTCTGCAGAGAAAGTCTCTGCAGACTGCTGAATCCACACACCGGTTTAACTCTGGAAGTTGAGTGCACACATTGACAACCGTTCTGTTAGATAGCTGAGTTTTGGATTTAGAAGCAGATATTTCCCTGTGCTTACTGCTGTTTCTTCCATATGCCGGTAATGGGCTGAAAACGCCTGTTTTGGGACTCTGCAGAGAAAGTCTCTGCAGACTGCTGAATCCACACACCGGTTTAACTCTGGAAGTTGAGTGCACACATTGACAACCGTTCTGTTAGATAGCTGCGTTTTGGATTTAGAAGCAGATATTTCCCTGTGCTTACTGCTGTTTCTTCCATATGCCGGTAATGGGCTGAAAACGCCTGTTTTGGGACTCTGCAGAGAAAGTCTCTGCAGACTGCTGAATCCACACACGGGTTTAACTCTGGAAGTTGAGTGCACACATTGACAACCGTTCTGTTAGATAGCTGCGTTTTGGATTTAGAAGCAGATATTTCCCTGTGCTTACTGCTGTTATTTCCATATGCCGGTAATGGGTTGAAAACGCCTGTTTTGGGACTCTGCAGAGAAAGTCTCTGCAGACTGCCGAATCCACACACGGGTTTAACTCTGGAAGTTGAGTGCACACATTGACAACCGTTCTGTTAGATAGCTGCGTTTTGGATTTAGAAGCAGATATTTCCCTGTGCTTACTGCTGTTTCTTCCATATGCCGGTAATGGGCTGAAAACGCCTGTTTTGGGACTCTGCAGAGAAAGTCTCTGCAGACTGCTGAATCCACACACGGGTTTAACTCTGGAAGTTGAGTGCACACATTGACAACCGTTCTGTTAGATAGCTGCGTTTTGGATTTAGAAGCAGATATTTCCCTGTGCTTACTGCTGTTTCTTCCATATGCCGGTAATGGGCTGAAAACGCCTGTTTTGGGACTCTGCAGAGAAAGTCTCTGCAGACTGCTGAATCCACACACGGGTTTAACTCTGGAAGTTGAGTGCACACATTGACAACCGTTCTGTTAGATAGCTGCGTTTTGGATTTAGAAGCAGATATTTCCCTGTGCTTACTGCTGTTTCTTCCATATGCCGGTAATGGGCTGAAAACGCCTGTTTTGGGACTCTGCAGAGAAAGTCTCTGCAGACTGCTGAATCCACACACGGGTTTAACTCTAGAAGTTGAGTGCACACATTGACAACCGTTCTGTTAGATAGCTGCGTTTTGGATTTAGAAGCAGATATTTCCCTGTGCTTACTGCTGTTTCTTCCATATGCCGGTAATGGGCTGAAAACGCCTGTTTTGGGACTCTGCAGAGAAAGTCTCTGCAGACTGCTGAATCCACACACGGGTTTAACTCTGGAAGTTGAGTGCACACATTGACAACCGTTCTGTTAGATAGCTGCGTTTTGGATTTAGAAGCAGATATTTCCCTGTGCTTACTGCTGTTTCTTCCATATGCCGGTAATGGGCTGAAAACGCCTGTTTTGGGACTCTGCAGAGAAAGTCTCTGCAGACTGCCGAATCCACACACGGGTTTAACTCTGGAAGTTGAGTGCACACATTGACAACCGTTCTGTTAGATAGCTGCGTTTTGGATTTAGAAGCAGATATTTCCCTGTGCTTACTGCTGTTTCTTCCATATGCCGGTAATGGGCTGAAAACGCCTGTTTTGGGACTCTGCAGAGAAAGTCTCTGCAGACTGCTGAATCCACACACGGGTTTAACTCTGGAAGTTGAGTGCACACATTGACAACCGTTCTGTTAGATAGCTGCGTTTTGGATTTAGAAGCAGATATTTCCCTGTGCTTACTGCTGTTTCTTCCATATGCCGGTAATGGGCTGAAAACGCCTGTTTTGGGACTCTGCAGAGAAAGTCTCTGCAGACTGCCGAATCCACACACGGGTTTAACTCTGGAAGTTGAGTGCACACATTGACAACCGTTCTGTTAGATAGCTGCGTTTTGGATTTAGAAGCAGATATTTCCCTGTGCTTACTGCTGTTTCTTCCATATGCCGGTAATGGGCTGAAAACGCCTGTTTTGGGACTCTGCAGAGAAAGTCTCTGCAGACTGCTGAATCCACACACGGGTTTAACTCTGGAAGTTGAGTGCACACATTGACAACCGTTCTGTTAGATAGCTGCGTTTTGGATTTAGAAGCAGATATTTCCCTGTGCTTACTGCTGTTTCTTCCATATGCCGGTAATGGGCTGAAAACGCCTGTTTTGGGACTCTGCAGAGAAAGTCTCTGCAGACTGCTGAATCCACACACCGGTTTAACTCTGGAAGTTGAGTGCACACATTGACAACCGTTCTGTTAGATAGCTGCGTTTTGGATTTAGAAGCAGATATTTCCCTGTGCTTACTGCTGTTTCTTCCATATGCCGGTAATGGGCTGAAAACGCCTGTTTTGGGACTCTGCAGAGAAAGTCTCTGCAGACTGCTGAATCCACACACCGGTATAACTCTGGAAGTTGAGTGCACACATTGACAACCGTTCTGTTAGATAGCTGCGTTTTGGATTTAGAAGCAGATATTTCCCTGTGCTTACTGCTGTTTCTTCCATATGCCGGTAATGGGCTGAAAACGCCTGTTTTGGGACTCTGCAGAGAAAGTCTCTGCAGACTGCTGAATCCACACACGGGTTTAACTCTGGAAGTTGAGTGCACACATTGACAACCGTTCTGTTAGATAGCTGCGTTTTGGATTTAGAAGCAGATATTTCCCTGTGCTTACTGCTGTTTCTTCCATATGCCGGTAATGGGCTGAAAACGCCTGTTTTGGGACTCTGCAGAGAAAGTCTCTGCAGACTGCTGAATCCACACACGGGTTTAACTCTGGAAGTTGAGTGCACACATTGACAACCGTTCTGTTAGATAGCTGCGTTTTGGATTTAGAAGCAGATATTTCCCTGTGCTTACTGCTGTTTCTTCCATATGCCGGTAATGGGTTGAAAACGCCTGTTTTGGGACTCTGCAGAGAAAGTCTCTGCAGACTGCTGAATCCACACACGGGTTTAACTCTGGAAGTTGAGTGCACACATTGACAACCGTTCTGTTAGATAGCTGCGTTTTGGATTTAGAAGCAGATATTTCCCTGTGCTTACTGCTGTTTCTTCCATATGCCGGTAATGGGCTGAAAACGCCTGTTTTGGGACTCTGCAGAGAAAGTCTCTGCAGACTGCTGAATCCACACACGGGTTTAACTCTGGAAGTTGAGTGCACACATTGACAACCGTTCTGTTAGATAGCTGCGTTTTGGATTTAGAAGCAGATATTTCCCTGTGCTTACTGCTGTTTCTTCCATATGCCGGTAATGGGCTGAAAACGCCTGTTTTGGGACTCTGCAGAGAAAGTCTCTGCAGACTGCCGAATCCACACACGGGTTTAACTCTGGAAGTTGAGTGCACACATTGACAACCGTTCTGTTAGATAGCTGCGTTTTGGATTTAGAAGCAGATATTTCCCTGTGCTTACTGCTGTTTCTTCCATATGCCGGTAATGGGCTGAAAACGCCTGTTTTGGGACTCTGCAGAGAAAGTCTCTGCAGACTGCTGAATCCACACACGGGTTTAACTCTGGAAGTTGAGTGCACACATTGACAACCGTTGTGTTAGATAGCTGCGTTTTGGATTTAGAAGCAGATATTTCCCTGTGCTTACTGCTGTTTCTTCCATATGCCGGTAATGGGCTGAAAACGCCTGTTTTGGGACTCTGCAGAGAAAGTCTCTGCAGACTGCTGAATCCACACACGGGTTTAACTCTGGAAGTTGAGTGCACACATTGACAACCGTTCTGTTAGATAGCTGCGTTTTGGATTTAGAAGCAGATATTTCCCTGTGCTTACTGCTGTTTCTTCCATATGCCGGTAATGGGCTGAAAACGCCTGTTTTGGGACTCTGCAGAGAAAGTCTCTGCAGACTGCTGAATCCACACACCGGTTTAACTCTGGAAGTTGAGTGCACACATTGACAACCGTTCTGTTAGATAGCTGAGTTTTGGATTTAGAAGCAGATATTTCCCTGTGCTTACTGCTGTTTCTTCCATATGCCGGTAATGGGCTGAAAACGCCTGTTTTGGGACTCTGCAGAGAAAGTCTCTGCAGACTGCTGAATCCACACACCGGTTTAACTCTGGAAGTTGAGTGCACACATTGACAACCGTTCTGTTAGATAGCTGCGTTTTGGATTTAGAAGCAGATATTTCCCTGTGCTTACTGCTGTTTCTTCCATATGCCGGTAATGGGCTGAAAACGCCTGTTTTGGGACTCTGCAGAGAAAGTCTCTGCAGACTGCTGAATCCACACACGGGTTTAACTCTGGAAGTTGAGTGCACACATTGACAACCGTTCTGTTAGATAGCTGCGTTTTGGATTTAGAAGCAGATATTTCCCTGTGCTTACTGCTGTTATTTCCATATGCCGGTAATGGGTTGAAAACGCCTGTTTTGGGACTCTGCAGAGAAAGTCTCTGCAGACTGCCGAATCCACACACGGGTTTAACTCTGGAAGTTGAGTGCACACATTGACAACCGTTCTGTTAGATAGCTGCGTTTTGGATTTAGAAGCAGATATTTCCCTGTGCTTACTGCTGTTTCTTCCATATGCCGGTAATGGGCTGAAAACGCCTGTTTTGGGACTCTGCAGAGAAAGTCTCTGCAGACTGCTGAATCCACACACGGGTTTAACTCTGGAAGTTGAGTGCACACATTGACAACCGTTCTGTTAGATAGCTGCGTTTTGGATTTAGAAGCAGATATTTCCCTGTGCTTACTGCTGTTTCTTCCATATGCCAGTAATGGGCTGAAAACGCCTGTTTTGGGACTCTGCAGAGAAAGTCTCTGCAGACTGCTGAATCCACACACGGGTTTAACTCTGGAAGTTGAGTGCACACATTGACAACCGTTCTGTTAGATAGCTGCGTTTTGGATTTAGAAGCAGATATTTCCCTGTGCTTACTGCTGTTTCTTCCATATGCCGGTAATGGGCTGAAAACGCCTGTTTTGGGACTCTGCAGAGAAAGTCTCTGCAGACTGCTGAATCCACACACGGGTTTAACTCTAGAAGTTGAGTGCACACATTGACAACCGTTCTGTTAGATAGCTGCGTTTTGGATTTAGAAGCAGATATTTCCCTGTGCTTACTGCTGTTTCTTCCATATGCCGGTAATGGGCTGAAAACGCCTGTTTTGGGACTCTGCAGAGAAAGTCTCTGCAGACTGCTGAATCCACACACGGGTTTAACTCTGGAAGTTGAGTGCACACATTGACAACCGTTCTGTTAGATAGCTGCGTTTTGGATTTAGAAGCAGATATTTCCCTGTGCTTACTGCTGTTTCTTCCATATGCCGGTAATGGGCTGAAAACGCCTGTTTTGGGACTCTGCAGAGAAAGTCTCTGCAGACTGCTGAATCCACACACGGGTTTAACTCTGGAAGTTGAGTGCACACATTGACAACCGTTCTGTTAGATAGCTGCGTTTTGGATTTAGAAGCAGATATTTCCCTGTGCTTACTGCTGTTTCTTCCATATGCCGGTAATGGGCTGAAAACGCCTGTTTTGGGACTCTGCAGAGAAAGTCTCTGCAGACTGCCGAATCCACACACGGGTTTAACTCTGGAAGTTGAGTGCACACATTGACAACCGTTCTGTTAGATAGCTGCGTTTTGGATTTAGAAGCAGATATTTCCCTGTGCTTACTGCTGTTTCTTCCATATGCCGGTAATGGGCTGAAAACGCCTGTTTTGGGACTCTGCAGAGAAAGTCTCTGCAGACTGCTGAATCCACACACGGGTTTAACTCTGGAAGTTGAGTGCACACATTGACAACCGTTCTGTTAGATAGCTGCGTTTTGGATTTAGAAGCAGATATTTCCCTGTGCTTACTGCTGTTTCTTCCATATGCCGGTAATGGGCTGAAAACGCCTGTTTTGGGGCTCTGCAGAGAAAGTCTCTGCAGACTGCTGAATCCACACACGGGTTTAACTCTGGAAGTTGAGTGCACACATTGACAACCGTTCTGTTAGATAGCTGCGTTTTGGATTTAGAAGCAGATATTTCCCTGTGCTTACTGCTGTTTCTTCCATATGCCGGTAATGGGCTGAAAACGCCTGTTTTGGGACTCTGCAGAGAAAGTCTCTGCAGACTGCTGAATCCACACACGGGTTTAACTCTGGAAGTTGAGTGCACACATTGACAACCGTTCTGTTAGATAGCTGCGTTTTGGATTTAGAAGCAGATATTTCCCTGTGCTTACTGCTGTTTCTTCCATATGCCGGTAATGGGCTGAAAACGCCTGTTTTGGGACTCTGCAGAGAAAGTCTCTGCAGACTGCTGAATCCACACACGGGTTTAACTCTGGAAGTTGAGTGCACACATTGACAACCGTTCTGTTAGATAGCTGCGTTTTGGATTTAGAAGCAGATATTTCCCTGTGCTTACTGCTGTTTCTTCCATATGCCGGTAATGGGCTGAAAACGCCTGTTTTGGGACTCTGCAGAGAAAGTCTCTGCAGACTGCTGAATCCACACACGGGTTTAACTCTGGAAGTTGAGTGCACACATTGACAACCGTTCTGTTAGATAGCTGCGTTTTGGATTTAGAAGCAGATATTTCCCTGTGCTTACTGCTGTTTCTTCCATATGCCGGTAATGGGCTGAAAACGCCTGTTTTGGGACACTGAAGAGAAAGTCTCTGCAGACTGCTGAATCCACACACGGGTTTAACTCTGGAAGTTGAGTGCACACATTGACAACCGTTCTGTTAGATAGCTGCGTTTTGGATTTAGAAGCAGATATTTCCCTGTGCTTACTGCTGTTTCTTCCATATGCCGGTAATGGGCTGAAAACGCCTGTTTTGGGACTCTGCAGAGAAAGTCTCTGCAGACTGCTGAATCCACACACGGGTTTAACTCTGGAAGTTGAGTGCACACATTGACAACCATTCTGTTAGATAGCTGCGTTTTGGATTTAGAGGCAGATATTTCCCTGTGCTTACTGCTGTTTCTTCCATATGCCGGTAATGGGCTGAAAACGCCTGTTTTGGGACTCTGCAGAGAAAGTCTCTGCAGACTGCTGAATCCACACACGGGTTTAACTCTGGAAGTTGAGTGCACACATTGACAACCGTTGTGTTAGATAGCTGCGTTTTGGATTTAGAAGCAGATATTTCCCTGTGCTTACTGCTGTTTCTTCCATATGCCGGTAATGGGCTGAAAACGCCTGTTTTGGGACTCTGCAGAGAAAGTCTCTGCAGACTGCTGAATCCACACACGGGTTTAACTCTGGAAGTTGAGTGCACACATTGACAACCGTTCTGTTAGATAGCTGCGTTTTGGATTTAGAAGCAGATATTTCCCTGTGCTTACTGCTGTTTCTTCCATATGCCGGTAATGGGCTGAAAACGCCTGTTTTGGGTCTCTGCAGAGAAAGTCTCTGCAGACTGCCGAATCCACACACGGGTTTAACTCTGGAAGTTGAGTGCACACATTGACAACCGTTCTGTTAGATAGCTGCGTTTTGGATTTAGAAGCAGATATTTCCCTGTGCTTACTGCTGTTTCTTCCATATGCCGGTAATGGGCTGAAAACGCCTGTTTTGGGACTCTGCAGAGAAAGTCTCTGCAGACTGCTGAATCCACACACGGATTTAACTCTGGAAGTTGAGTGCACACATTGACAACCGTTCTGTTAGATAGCTGCGTTTTGGATTTAGAAGCAGATATTTCCCTGTGCTTACTGCTGTTTCTTCCATATGCCGGTAATGGGCTGAAAACGCCTGTTTTGGGACTCTGCAGAGAAAGTCTCTGCAGACTGCTGAATCCACACACGGGTTTAACTCTGGAAGTTGAGTGCACACATTGACAACCGTTCTGTTAGATAGCTGCGTTTTGGATTTAGAAGCAGATATTTCCCTGTGCTTACTGCTGTTTCTTCCATATGCCGGTAATGGGCTGAAAACGCCTGTTTTGGGACTCTGCAGAGAAAGTCTCTGCAGACTGCTGAATCCACACACGGGTTTAACTCTGGAAGTTGAGTGCACACATTGACAACCGTTCTGTTAGATAGCTGCGTTTTGGATTTAGAAGCAGATATTTCCCTGTGCTTACTGCTGTTTCTTCCATATGCCGGTAATGGGCTGAAAACGCCTGTTTTGGGACTCTGCAGAGAAAGTCTCTGCAGACTGCTGAATCCACACACGGGTTTAACTCTGGAAGTTGAGTGCACACATTGACAACCGTTCTGTTAGATAGCTGCGTTTTGGATTTAGAAGCAGATATTTCCCTGTGCTTACTGCTGTTTCTTCCATATGCCGGTAATGGGCTGAAAACGCCTGTTTTGGGACTCTGCAGAGAAAGTCTCTGCAGACTGCCGAATCCACACACGGGTTTAACTCTGGAAGTTGAGTGCACACATTGACAACCGTTCTGTTAGATAGCTGCGTTTTGGATTTAGAAGCAGATATTTCCCTGTGCTTACTGCTGTTTCTTCCATATGCCGGTAATGGGCTGAAAACGCCTGTTTTGGGACTCTGCAGAGAAAGTCTCTGCAGACTGCTGAATCCACACACGGGTTTAACTCTGGAAGTTGAGTGCACACATTGACAACCGTTCTGTTAGATAGCTGCGTTTTGGATTTAGAAGCAGATATTTCCCTGTGCTTACTGCTGTTTCTTCCATATGCCGGTAATGGGCTGAAAACGCCTGTTTTGGGACTCTGCAGAGAAAGTCTCTGCAGACTGCTGAATCCACACACGGGTTTAACTCTGGAAGTTGAGTGCACACATTGACAACCGTTCTGTTAGATAGCTGCGTTTTGGATTTAGAAGCAGATATTTCCCTGTGCTTACTGCTGTTTCTTCCATATGCCGGTAATGGGCTGAAAACGCCTGTTTTGGGACTCTGCAGAGAAAGTCTCTGCAGACTGCTGAATCCACACACGGGTTTAACTCTGGAAGTTGAGTGCACACATTGACAACCGTTCTGTTAGATAGCTGCGTTTTGGATTTAGAAGCAGATATTTCCCTGTGCTTACTGCTGTTTCTTCCATATGCCGGTAATGGGCTGAAAACGCCTGTTTTGGGACTCTGCAGAGAAAGTCTCTGCAGACTGCTGAATCCACACACGGGTTTAACTCTGGAAGTTGAGTGCACACATTGACAACCGTTCTGTTAGATAGCTGCGTTTTGGATTTAGAAGCAGATATTTCCCTGTGCTTACTGCTGTTTCTTCCATATGCCGGTAATGGGCTGAAAACGCCTGTTTTGGGACTCTGCAGAGAAAGTCTCTGCAGACTGCTGAATCCACACACGGGTTTAACTCTGGAAGTTGAGTGCACACATTGACAACCGTTCTGTTAGATAGCTGCGTTTTGGATTTAGAAGCAGATATTTCCCTGTGCTTACTGCTGTTTCTTCCATATGCCGGTAATGGGCTGAAAACGCCTGTTTTGGGACTCTGCAGAGAAAGTCTCTGCAGACTGCTGAATCCACACACGGGTTTAACTCTGGAAGTTGAGTGCACACATTGACAACCGTTCTGTTAGATAGCTGCGTTTTGGATTTAGAAGCAGATATTTCCCTGTGCTTACTGCTGTTTCTTCCATATGCCGGTAATGGGCTGAAAACGCCTGTTTTGGGACTCTGCAGAGAAAGTCTCTGCAGACTGCTGAATCCACACACGGGTTTAACTCTGGAAGTTGAGTGCACACATTGACAACCGTTCTGTTAGATAGCTGCGTTTTGGATTTAGAAGCAGATATTTCCCTGTGCTTACTGCTGTTTCTTCCATATGCCGGTAATGGGCTGAAAACGCCTGTTTTGGGACTCTGCAGAGAAAGTCTCTGCAGACTGCCGAATCCACACACGGGTTTAACTCTGGAAGTTGAGTGCACACATTGACAACCGTTCTGTTAGATAGCTGCGTTTTGGATTTAGAAGCAGATATTTCCCTGTGCTTACTGCTGATTCTTCCATATGCCGGTAATGGGCTGAAAACGCCTGTTTTGGGACTCTGCAGAGAAAGTCTCTGCAGACTGCTGAATCCACACACGGGTTTAACCCTGGAAGTTGAGTGCACACATTGACAACCGTTCTGTTAGATAGCTGCGTTTTGGATTTAGAAGCAGATATTTCCCTGTGCTTACTGCTGTTTCTTCCATATGCCGGTAATGGGCTGAAAACGCCTGTTTTGGGACTCTGCAGAGAAAGTCTCTGCAGACTGCCGAATCCACACACGGGTTTAACTCTGGAAGTTGAGTGCACACATTGACAACCGTTCTGTTAGATAGCTGCGTTTTGGATTTAGAAGCAGATATTTCCCTGTGCTTACTGCTGTTTCTTCCATATGCCGGTAATGGGCTGAAAACGCCTGTTTTGGGACTCTGCAGAGAAAGTCTCTGCAGACTGCTGAATCCACACACGGGTTTAACTCTGGAAGTTGAGTGCACACATTGACAACCGTTCTGTTAGATAGCTGCGTTTTGGATTTAGAAGCAGATATTTCCCTGTGCTTACTGCTGTTTCTTCCATATGCCGGTAATGGGCTGAAAACGCCTGTTTTGGGACTCTGCAGAGAAAGTCTCTGCAGACTGCTGAATCCACACACGGGTTTAACTCTGGAAGTTGAGTGCACACATTGACAACCGTTCTGTTAGATAGCTGAGTTTTGGATTTAGAAGCAGATATTTCCCTGTGCTTACTGCTGTTTCTTCCATATGCCGGTAATGGGCTGAAAACGCCTGTTTTGGGACTCTGCAGAGAAAGTCTCTGCATACTGCTGAATCCACACACGGGTTTAACTCTGGAAGTTGAGTGCACACATTGACAACCGTTCTGTTAGATAGCTGCGTTTTGGATTTAGAAGCAGATATTTCCCTGTGCTTACTGCTGTTTCTTCCATATGCCGGTAATGGGCTGAAAACGCCTGTTTTGGGACTCTGCAGAGAAAGTCTCTGCAGACTGCTGAATCCACACACGGGTTTAACTCTGGAAGTTGAGTGCACACATTGACAACCGTTCTGTTAGATAGCTGCGTTTTGGATTTAGAAGCAGATATTTCCCTGTGCTTACTGCTGTTTCTTCCATATGCCGGTAATGGGCTGAAAACGCCTGTTTTGGGACTCTGCAGAGAAAGTCTCTGCAGACTGCTGAATCCACACACGGGTTTAACTCTGGAAGTTGAGTGCACACATTGACAACCGTTCTGTTAGATAGCTGCGTTTTGGATTTAGAAGCAGATATTTCCCTGTGCTTACTGCTGTTTCTTCCATATGCCGGTAATGGGCTGAAAACGCCTGTTTTGGGACTCTGCAGAGAAAGTCTCTGCAGACTGCTGAATCCACACACCGGTTTAACTCTGGAAGTTGAGTGCACACATTGACAACCGTTCTGTTAGATAGCTGCGTTTTGGATTTAGAAGCAGATATTTCCCTGTGCTTACTGCTGTTTCTTCCATATGCCGGTAATGGGCTGAAAACGCCTGTTTTGGGACTCTGCAGAGAAAGTCTCTGCAGACTGCTGAATCCACACACGGGTTTAACTCTGGAAGTTGAGTGCACACATTGACAACCGTTCTGTTAGATAGCTGCGTTTTGGATTTAGAAGCAGATATTTCCCTGTGGTTACTGCTGTTTCTTCCATATGCCGGTAATGGGCTGAAAACGCCTGTTTTGGGACTCTGCAGAGAAAGTCTCTGCAGACTGCTGAAACCACACACGGGTTTAACTCTGGAAGTTGAGTGCACACATTGACAACCGTTCTGTTAGATAGCTGCGTTTTGGATTTAGAAGCAGATATTTCCCTGTGCTTACTGCTGTTTCTTCCATATGCCGGTAATGGGCTGAAAACGCCTGTTTTGGGACTCTGCAGAGAAAGTCTCTGCAGACTGCTGAATCCACACACGGGTTTAACTCTGGAAGTTGAGTGCACACATTGACAACCGTTCTGTTAGATAGCTGCGTTTTGGATTTAGAAGCAGATATTTCCCTGTGCTTACTGCTGTTTCTTCCATATGCCGGTAATGGGCTGAAAACGCCTGTTTTGGGACTCTGCAGAGAAAGTCTCTGCAGACTGCTGAATCCACACACGGGTTTAACTCTGGAAGTTGAGTGCACACATTGACAACCGTTCTGTTAGATAGCTGCGTTTTGGATTTAGAAGCAGATATTTCCCTGTGCTTACTGCTGTTTCTTCCATATGCCGGTAATGGGCTGAAAACGCCTGTTTTGGGACTCTGCAGAGAAAGTGTGTGCAGACTGCTGAATCCACACACGGGTTTAACTCTGGAAGTTGAGTGCACACATTGACAACCGTTCTGTTAGATAGCTGCGTTTTGGATTTAGAAGCAGATATTTCCCTGTGCTTACTGCTGTTTCTTCCATATGCCGGTAATGGGCTGAAAACGCCTGTTTTGGGACTCTGCAGAGAAAGTGTTTGCAGACTGCTGAATCCACACACGGGTTTAACTCTGGAAGTTGAGTGCACACATTGACAACCGTTCTGTTAGATAGCTGCGTTTTGGATTTAGAAGCAGATATTTCCCTGTGCTTACTGCTGTTTCTTCCATATGCCGGTAATGGGCTGAAAACGCCTGTTTTGGGACTCTGCAGAGAAAGTCTCTGCAGACTGCTGAATCCACACACGGGTTTAACTCTGGAAGTTGAGTGCACACATTGACAACCGTTCTGTTAGATAGCTGCGTTTTGGATTTAGAAGCAGATATTTCCCTGTGCTTACTGCTGTTTCTTCCATATGCCGGTAATGGGCTGAAAACGCCTGTTTTGGGACTCTGCAGAGAATGTCTCTGCAGACTTCTGAATCCACACACGGGTTTAACTCTGGAAGTTGAGTGCACACATTGACAACCGTTCTGTTAGATAGCTGCGTTTTGGATTTAGAAGCAGATATTTCCCTGTGCTTACTGCTGTTTCTTCCATATGCCGGTAATGGGCTGAAAACGCCTGTTTTGGGACTCTGCAGAGAAAGTCTCTGCAGACTGCCGAATCCACACACGGGTTTAACTCTGGAAGTTGAGTGCACACATTGACAACCGTTCTGTTAGATAGCTGCGTTTTGGATTTAGAAGCAGATATTTCCCTGTGCTTACTGCTGTTTCTTCCATATGCCGGTAATGGGCTGAAAACGCCTGTTTTGGGACTCTGCAGAGAAAGTCTCTGCAGACTGCTGAATCCACACACGGGTTTAACTCTGGAAGTTGAGTGCACACATTGACAACCGTTCTGTTAGATAGCTGCGTTTTGGATTTAGAAGCAGATATTTCCCTGTGCTTACTGCTGTTTCTTCCATATGCCGGTAATGGGCTGAAAACGCCTGTTTTGGGACTCTGCAGAGAAAGTCTCTGCAGACTGCTGAATCCACACACCGGTTTAACTCTGGAAGTTGAGTGCACACATTGACAACCGTTCTGTTAGATAGCTGCGTTTTGGATTTAGAAGCAGATATTTCCCTGTGCTTACTGCTGTTTCTTCCATATGCCGGTAATGGGCTGAAAACGCCTGTTTTGGGACTCTGCAGAGAAAGTCTCTGCAGACTGCTGAATCCACACACCGGTATAACTCTGGAAGTTGAGTGCACACATTGACAACCGTTCTGTTAGATAGCTGCGTTTTGGATTTAGAAGCAGATATTTCCCTGTGCTTACTGCTGTTTCTTCCATATGCCGGTAATGGGCTGAAAACGCCTGTTTTGGGACTCTGCAGAGAAAGTCTCTGCAGACTGCTGAATCCACACACGGGTTTAACTCTGGAAGTTGAGTGCACACATTGACAACCGTTCTGTTAGATAGCTGCGTTTTGGATTTAGAAGCAGATATTTCCCTGTGCTTACTGCTGTTTCTTCCATATGCCGGTAATGGGCTGAAAACGCCTGTTTTGGGACTCTGCAGAGAAAGTCTCTGCAGACTGCTGAATCCACACACGGGTTTAACTCTGGAAGTTGAGTGCACACATTGACAACCGTTCTGTTAGATAGCTGCGTTTTGGATTTAGAAGCAGATATTTCCCTGTGCTTACTGCTGTTTCTTCCATATGCCGGTAATGGGTTGAAAACGCCTGTTTTGGGACTCTGCAGAGAAAGTCTCTGCAGACTGCTGAATCCACACACGGGTTTAACTCTGGAAGTTGAGTGCACACATTGACAACCGTTCTGTTAGATAGCTGCGTTTTGGATTTAGAAGCAGATATTTCCCTGTGCTTACTGCTGTTTCTTCCATATGCCGGTAATGGGCTGAAAACGCCTGTTTTGGGACTCTGCAGAGAAAGTCTCTGCAGACTGCTGAATCCACACACGGGTTTAACTCTGGAAGTTGAGTGCACACATTGACAACCGTTCTGTTAGATAGCTGCGTTTTGGATTTAGAAGCAGATATTTCCCTGTGCTTACTGCTGTTTCTTCCATATGCCGGTAATGGGCTGAAAACGCCTGTTTTGGGACTCTGCAGAGAAAGTCTCTGCAGACTGCCGAATCCACACACGGGTTTAACTCTGGAAGTTGAGTGCACACATTGACAACCGTTCTGTTAGATAGCTGCGTTTTGGATTTAGAAGCAGATATTTCCCTGTGCTTACTGCTGTTTCTTCCATATGCCGGTAATGGGCTGAAAACGCCTGTTTTGGGACTCTGCAGAGAAAGTCTCTGCAGACTGCTGAATCCACACACGGGTTTAACTCTGGAAGTCGAGTGCACACATTGACAACCGTTCTGTTAGATAGCTGCGTTTTGGATTTAGAAGCAGATATTTCCCTGTGCTTACTGCTGTTTCTTCCATATGCCGGTAATGGGCTGAAAACGCCTGTTTTGGGACTCTGCAGAGAAAGTCTCTGCAGACTGCTGAATCCACACACCGGTTTAACTCTGGAAGTTGAGTGCACACATTGACAACCGTTCTGTTAGATAGCTGCGTTTTGGATTTAGAAGCAGATATTTCCCTGTGCTTACTGCTGTTTCTTCCATATGCCGGTAATGGGCTGAAAACGCCTGTTTTGGGACTCTGCAGAGAAAGTCTCTGCAGACTGCTGAATCCACACACGGGTTTAACTCTGGAAGTTGAGTGCACACATTGACAACCGTTCTGTTAGATAGCTGCGTTTTGGATTTAGAAGCAGATATTTCCCTGTGCTTACTGCTGTTTCTTCCATATGCCGGTAATGGGCTGAAAACGCCTGTTTTGGGACTCTGCAGAGAAAGTCTCTGCAGACTGCTGAATCCACACACCGGTTTAACTCTGGAAGTTGAGTGCACACATTGACAACCGTTCTGTTAGATAGCTGCGTTTTGGATTTAGAAGCAGATATTTCCCTGTGCTTACTGCTGTTTCTTCCATATGCCGGTAATGGGCTGAAAACGCCTGTTTTGGGACTCTGCAGAGAAAGTCTCTGCAGACTGCCGAATCCACACACGGGTTTAACTCTGGAAGTTGAGTGCACACATTGACAACCGTTCTGTTAGATAGCTGCGTTTTGGATTTAGAAGCAGATATTTCCCTGTGCTTACTGCTGTTATTTCCATATGCCGGTAATGGGTTGAAAACGCCTGTTTTGGGACTCTGCAGAGAAAGTCTCTGCAGACTGCCGAATCCACACACGGGTTTAACTCTGGAAGTTGAGTGCACACATTGACAACCGTTCTGTTAGATAGCTGCGTTTTGGATTTAGAAGCAGATATTTCCCTGTGCTTACTGCTGTTTCTTCCATATGCCGGTAATGGGCTGAAAACGCCTGTTTTGGGACTCTGCAGAGAAAGTCTCTGCAGACTGCTGAATCCACACACGGGTTTAACTCTGGAAGTTGAGTGCACACATTGACAACCGTTCTGTTAGATAGCTGCGTTTTGGATTTAGAAGCAGATATTTCCCTGTGCTTACTGCTGTTTCTTCCATATGCCAGTAATGGGCTGAAAACGCCTGTTTTGGGACTCTGCAGAGAAAGTCTCTGCAGACTGCTGAATCCACACACGGGTTTAACTCTGGAAGTTGAGTGCACACATTGACAACCGTTCTGTTAGATAGCTGCGTTTTGGATTTAGAAGCAGATATTTCCCTGTGCTTACTGCTGTTTCTTCCATATGCCGGTAATGGGCTGAAAACGCCTGTTTTGGGACTCTGCAGAGAAAGTCTCTGCAGACTGCTGAATCCACACACGGGTTTAACTCTAGAAGTTGAGTGCACACATTGACAACCGTTCTGTTAGATAGCTGCGTTTTGGATTTAGAAGCAGATATTTCCCTGTGCTTACTGCTGTTTCTTCCATATGCCGGTAATGGGCTGAAAACGCCTGTTTTGGGACTCTGCAGAGAAAGTCTCTGCAGACTGCTGAATCCACACACGGGTTTAACTCTGGAAGTTGAGTGCACACATTGACAACCGTTCTGTTAGATAGCTGCGTTTTGGATTTAGAAGCAGATATTTCCCTGTGCTTACTGCTGTTTCTTCCATATGCCGGTAATGGGCTGAAAACGCCTGTTTTGGGACTCTGCAGAGAAAGTCTCTGCAGACTGCCGAATCCACACACGGGTTTAACTCTGGAAGTTGAGTGCACACATTGACAACCGTTCTGTTAGATAGCTGCGTTTTGGATTTAGAAGCAGATATTTCCCTGTGCTTACTGCTGTTTCTTCCATATGCCGGTAATGGGCTGAAAACGCCTGTTTTGGGACTCTGCAGAGAAAGTCTCTGCAGACTGCTGAATCCACACACGGGTTTAACTCTGGAAGTTGAGTGCACACATTGACAACCGTTCTGTTAGATAGCTGCGTTTTGGATTTAGAAGCAGATATTTCCCTGTGCTTACTGCTGTTTCTTCCATATGCCGGTAATGGGCTGAAAACGCCTGTTTTGGGACTCTGCAGAGAAAGTCTCTGCAGACTGCCGAATCCACACACGGGTTTAACTCTGGAAGTTGAGTGCACACATTGACAACCGTTCTGTTAGATAGCTGCGTTTTGGATTTAGAAGCAGATATTTCCCTGTGCTTACTGCTGTTTCTTCCATATGCCGGTAATGGGCTGAAAACGCCTGTTTTGGGACTCTGCAGAGAAAGTCTCTGCAGACTGCCGAATCCACACACGGGTTTAACTCTGGAAGTTGAGTGCACACATTGACAACCGTTCTGTTAGATAGCTGCGTTTTGGATTTAGAAGCAGATATTTCCCTGTGCTTACTGCTGTTTCTTCCATATGCCGGTAATGGGCTGAAAACGCCTGTTTTGGGACTCTGCAGAGAAAGTCTCTGCAGACTGCTGAATCCACACACCGGTTTAACTCTGGAAGTTGAGTGCACACATTGACAACCGTTCTGTTAAATAGCTGCGTTTTGGATTTAGAAGCAGATATTTCCCTGTGCTTACTGCTGTTTCTTCCATATGCCGGTAATGGGCTGAAAACGCCTGTTTTGGGACTCTGCAGAGAAAGTCTCTGCAGACTGCTGAATCCACACACCGGTTTAAATCTGGAAGTTGAGTGCACACATTGACAACCGTTCTGTTAGATAGCTGAGTTTTGGATTTAGAAGCAGATATTTCCCTGTGCTTACTGCTGTTTCTTCCATATGCCGGTAATGGGCTGAAAACGCCTGTTTTGGGACTCTGCAGAGAAAGTCTCTGCAGACTGCTGAATCCACACGCCGGTTTAACTCTGGAAGTTGAGTGCACACATTGACAACCGTTCTGTTAGATAGCTGCGTTTTGGATTTAGAAGCAGATATTTCCCTGTGCTTACTGCTGTTTCTTCCATATGCCGGTAATGGGCTGAAAACGCCTGTTTTGGGACTCTGCAGAGAAAGTCTCTGCAGACTGCTGAATCCACACACGGGTTTAACTCTGGAAGTTGAGTGCACACATTGACACCGTTCTGTTAGATAGCTGCGTTTTGGATTTAGAAGCAGATATTTCCCTGTGCTTACTGCTGTTATTTCCATATGCCGGTAATGGGTTGAAAACGCCTGTTTTGGGACTCTGCAGAGAAAGTCTCTGCAGACTGCCGAATCCACACATGGGTTTAACTCTGGAAGTTGAGTGCACACATTGACAACCGTTCTGTTAGATAGCTGCGTTTTGGATTTAGAAGCAGATATTTCCCTGTGCTTACTGCTGTTTCTTCCATATGCCGGTAATGGGCTGAAAACGCCTGTTTTGGGACTCTGCAGAGAAAGTCTCTGCAGACTGCTGAATCCACACACGGGTTTAACTCTGGAAGTTGAGTGCACACATTGACAACCGTTCTGTTAGATAGCTGCGTTTTGGATTTAGAAGCAGATATTTCCCTGTGCTTACTGCTGTTTCTTCCATATGCCGGTAATGGGCTGAAAACGCCTGTTTTGGGACTCTGCAGAGAAAGTCTCTGCAGACTGCTGAATCCACACACGGGTTTAACTCTAGAAGTTGAGTGCACACATTGACAACCGTTCTGTTAGATAGCTGCGTTTTGGATTTAGAAGCAGATATTTCCCTGTGCTTACTGCTGTTTCTTCCATATGCCGGTAATGGGCTGAAAACGCCTGTTTTGGGACTCTGCAGAGAAAGTCTCTGCAGACTGCTGAATCCACACACGGGTTTAACTCTGGAAGTTGAGTGCACACATTGACAACCGTTCTGTTAGATAGCTGCGTTTTGGATTTAGAAGCAGATATTTCCCTGTGCTTACTGCTGTTTCTTCCATATGCCGGTAATGGGCTGAAAACGCCTGTTTTGGGACTCTGCAGAGAAAGTCTCTGCAGACTGCCGAATCCACACACGGGTTTAACTCTGGAAGTTGAGTGCACACATTGACAACCGTTCTGTTAGATAGCTGCGTTTTGGATTTAGAAGCAGATATTTCCCTGTGCTTACTGCTGTTTCTTCCATATGCCGGTAATGGGCTGAAAACGCCTGTTTTGGGACTCTGCAGAGAAAGTCTCTGCAGACTGCTGAATCCACACACGGGTTTAACTCTGGAAGTTGAGTGCACACATTGACAACCGTTCTGTTAGATAGCTGCGTTTTGGATTTAGAAGCAGATATTTCCCTGTGCTTACTGCTGTTTCTTCCATATGCCGGTAATGGGCTGAAAACGCCTGTTTTGGGACTCTGCAGAGAAAGTCTCTGCAGACTGCCGAATCCACACACGGGTTTAACTCTGGAAGTTGAGTGCACACATTGACAACCGTTCTGTTAGATAGCTGCGTTTTGGATTTAGAAGCAGATATTTCCCTGTGCTTACTGCTGTTTCTTCCATATGCCGGTAATGGGCTGAAAACGCCTGTTTTGGGACTCTGCAGAGAAAGTCTCTGCAGACTGCTGAATCCACACACGGGTTTAACTCTGGAAGTTGAGTGCACACATTGACAACCGTTCTGTTAGATAGCTGCGTTTTGGATTTAGAAGCAGATATTTCCCTGTGCTTACTGCTGTTTCTTCCATATGCCGGTAATGGGCTGAAAACGCCTGTTTTGGGACTCTGCAGAGAAAGTCTCTGCAGACTGCTGAATCCACACACGGGTTTAACTCTAGAAGTTGAGTGCACACATTGACAACCGTTCTGTTAGATAGCTGCGTTTTGGATTTAGAAGCAGATATTTCCCTGTGCTTACTGCTGTTTCTTCCATATGCCGGTAATGGGCTGAAAACGCCTGTTTTGGGACTCTGCAGAGAAAGTCTCTGCAGACTGCTGAATCCACACACGGGTTTAACTCTGGAAGTTGAGTGCACACATTGACAACCGTTCTGTTAGATAGCTGCGTTTTGGATTTAGAAGCAGATATTTCCCTGTGCTTACTGCTGTTTCTTCCATATGCCGGTAATGGGCTGAAAACGCCTGTTTTGGGACTCTGCAGAGAAAGTCTCTGCAGACTGCCGAATCCACACACGGGTTTAACTCTGGAAGTTGAGTGCACACATTGACAACCGTTCTGTTAGATAGCTGCGTTTTGGATTTAGAAGCAGATATTTCCCTGTGCTTACTGCTGTTTCTTCCATATGCCGGTAATGGGCTGAAAACGCCTGTTTTGGGACTCTGCAGAGAAAGTCTCTGCAGACTGCTGAATCCACACACGGGTTTAACTCTGGAAGTTGAGTGCACACATTGACAACCGTTCTGTTAGATAGCTGCGTTTTGGATTTAGAAGCAGATATTTCCCTGTGCTTACTGCTGTTTCTTCCATATGCCGGTAATGGGCTGAAAACGCCTGTTTTGGGACTCTGCAGAGAAAGTCTCTGCAGACTGCCGAATCCACACACGGGTTTAACTCTGGAAGTTGAGTGCACACATTGACAACCGTTCTGTTAGATAGCTGCGTTTTGGATTTAGAAGCAGATATTTCCCTGTGCTTACTGCTGTTTCTTCCATATGCCGGTAATGGGCTGAAAACGCCTGTTTTGGGACTCTGCAGAGAAAGTCTCTGCAGACTGCCGAATCCACACACGGGTTTAACTCTGGAAGTTGAGTGCACACATTGACAACCGTTCTGTTAGATAGCTGCGTTTTGGATTTAGAAGCAGATATTTCCCTGTGCTTACTGCTGTTTCTTCCATATGCCGGTAATGGGCTGAAAACGCCTGTTTTGGGACTCTGCAGAGAAAGTCTCTGCAGACTGCTGAATCCACACACCGGTTTAACTCTGGAAGTTGAGTGCACACATTGACAACCGTTCTGTTAAATAGCTGCGTTTTGGATTTAGAAGCAGATATTTCCCTGTGCTTACTGCTGTTTCTTCCATATGCCGGTAATGGGCTGAAAACGCCTGTTTTGGGACTCTGCAGAGAAAGTCTCTGCAGACTGCTGAATCCACACACCGGTTTAACTCTGGAAGTTGAGTGCACACATTGACAACCGTTCTGTTAGATAGCTGAGTTTTGGATTTAGAAGCAGATATTTCCCTGTGCTTACTGCTGTTTCTTCCATATGCCGGTAATGGGCTGAAAACGCCTGTTTTGGGACTCTGCAGAGAAAGTCTCTGCAGACTGCTGAATCCACACACCGGTTTAACTCTGGAAGTTGAGTGCACACATTGACAACCGTTCTGTTAGATAGCTGCGTTTTGGATTTAGAAGCAGATATTTCCCTGTGCTTACTGCTGTTTCTTCCATATGCCGGTAATGGGCTGAAAACGCCTGTTTTGGGACTCTGCAGAGAAAGTCTCTGCAGACTGCTGAATCCACACACGGGTTTAACTCTGGAAGTTGAGTGCACACATTGACAACCGTTCTGTTAGATAGCTGCGTTTTGGATTTAGAAGCAGATATTTCCCTGTGCTTACTGCTGTTATTTCCATATGCCGGTAATGGGTTGAAAACGCCTGTTTTGGGACTCTGCAGAGAAAGTCTCTGCAGACTGCCGAATCCACACATGGGTTTAACTCTGGAAGTTGAGTGCACACATTGACAACCGTTCTGTTAGATAGCTGCGTTTTGGATTTAGAAGCAGATATTTCCCTGTGCTTACTGCTGTTTCTTCCATATGCCGGTAATGGGCTGAAAACGCCTGTTTTGGGACTCTGCAGAGAAAGTCTCTGCAGACTGCTGAATCCACACACGGGTTTAACTCTGGAAGTTGAGTGCACACATTGACAACCGTTCTGTTAGATAGCTGCGTTTTGGATTTAGAAGCAGATATTTCCCTGTGCTTACTGCTGTTTCTTCCATATGCCGGTAATGGGCTGAAAACGCCTGTTTTGGGACTCTGCAGAGAAAGTCTCTGCAGACTGCTGAATCCACACACGGGTTTAACTCTAGAAGTTGAGTGCACACATTGACAACCGTTCTGTTAGATAGCTGCGTTTTGGATTTAGAAGCAGATATTTCCCTGTGCTTACTGCTGTTTCTTCCATATGCCGGTAATGGGCTGAAAACGCCTGTTTTGGGACTCTGCAGAGAAAGTCTCTGCAGACTGCTGAATCCACACACGGGTTTAACTCTGGAAGTTGAGTGCACACATTGACAACCGTTCTGTTAGATAGCTGCGTTTTGGATTTAGAAGCAGATATTTCCCTGTGCTTACTGCTGTTTCTTCCATATGCCGGTAATGGGCTGAAAACGCCTGTTTTGGGACTCTGCAGAGAAAGTCTCTGCAGACTGCCGAATCCACACACGGGTTTAACTCTGGAAGTTGAGTGCACACATTGACAACCGTTCTGTTAGATAGCTGCGTTTTGGATTTAGAAGCAGATATTTCCCTGTGCTTACTGCTGTTTCTTCCATATGCCGGGTAATGGGCTGAAAACGCCTGTTTTGGGACTCTGCAGAGAAAGTCTCTGCAGACTGCTGAATCCACACACGGGTTTAACTCTGGAAGTTGAGTGCACACATTGACAACCGTTCTGTTAGATAGCTGCGTTTTGGATTTAGAAGCAGATATTTCCCTGTGCTTACTGCTGTTTCTTCCATATGCCGGTAATGGGCTGAAAACGCCTGTTTTGGGACTCTGCAGAGAAAGTCTCTGCAGACTGCCGAATCCACACACGGGTTTAACTCTGGAAGTTGAGTGCACACATTGACAACCGTTCTGTTAGATAGCTGCGTTTGGATTTAGAAGCAGATATTTCCCTGTGCTTACTGCTGTTTCTTCCATATGCCGGTAATGGGCTGAAAACGCCTGTTTTGGGACTCTGCAGAGAAAGTCTCTGCAGACTGCTGAATCCACACACGGGTTTAACTCTGGAAGTTGAGTGCACACATTGACAACCGTTCTGTTAGATAGCTGCGTTTTGGATTTAGAAGCAGATATTTCCCTGTGCTTACTGCTGTTTCTTCCATATGCCGGTAATGGGCTGAAAACGCCTGTTTTGGGACTCTGCAGAGAAAGTCTCTGCAGACTGCTGAATCCACACACGGGTTTAACTCTGGAAGTTGAGTGCACACATTGACAACCGTTCTGTTAGATAGCTGCGTTTTGGATTTAGAAGCAGATATTTCCCTGTGCTTACTGCTGTTTCTTCCATATGCCGGTAATGGGCTGAAAACGCCTGTTTTGGGGCTCTGCAGAGAAAGTCTCTGCAGACTGCTGAATCCACACACGGGTTTAACTCTGGAAGTTGAGTGCACACATTGACAACCGTTCTGTTAGATAGCTGCGTTTTGGATTTAGAAGCAGATATTTCCCTGTGCTTACTGCTGTTTCTTCCATATGCCGGTAATGGGCTGAAAACGCCTGTTTTGGGACTCTGCAGAGAAAGTCTCTGCAGACTGCTGAATCCACACACGGGTTTAACTCTGGAAGTTGAGTGCACACATTGACAACCGTTCTGTTAGATAGCTGCGTTTTGGATTTAGAAGCAGATATTTCCCTGTGCTTACTGCTGTTTCTTCCATATGCCGGTAATGGGCTGAAAACGCCTGTTTTGGGACTCTGCAGAGAAAGTCTCTGCAGACTGCTGAATCCACACACGGGTTTAACTCTGGAAGTTGAGTGCACACATTGACAACCGTTCTGTTAGATAGCTGCGTTTTGGATTTAGAAGCAGATATTTCCCTGTGCTTACTGCTGTTTCTTCCATATGCCGGTAATGGGCTGAAAACGCCTGTTTTGGGACTCTGCAGAGAAAGTCTCTGCAGACTGCTGAATCCACACACGGGTTTAACTCTGGAAGTTGAGTGCACACATTGACAACCGTTCTGTTAGATAGCTGCGTTTTGGATTTAGAAGCAGATATTTCCCTGTGCTTACTGCTGTTTCTTCCATATGCCGGTAATGGGCTGAAAACGCCTGTTTTGGGACACTGAAGAGAAAGTCTCTGCAGACTGCTGAATCCACACACGGGTTTAACTCTGGAAGTTGAGTGCACACATTGACAACCGTTCTGTTAGATAGCTGCGTTTTGGATTTAGAAGCAGATATTTCCCTGTGCTTACTGCTGTTTCTTCCATATGCCGGGTAATGGGCTGAAAACGCCTGTTTTGGGACTCTGCAGAGAAAGTCTCTGCAGACTGCTGAATCCACACACGGGTTTAACTCTGGAAGTTGAGTGCACACATTGACAACCATTCTGTTAGATAGCTGCGTTTTGGATTTAGAGGCAGATATTTCCCTGTGCTTACTGCTGTTTCTTCCATATGCCGGTAATGGGCTGAAAACGCCTGTTTTGGGACTCTGCAGAGAAAGTCTCTGCAGACTGCTGAATCCACACACGGGTTTAACTCTGGAAGTTGAGTGCACACATTGACAACCGTTGTGTTAGATAGCTGCGTTTTGGATTTAGAAGCAGATATTTCCCTGTGCTTACTGCTGTTTCTTCCATATGCCGGTAATGGGCTGAAAACGCCTGTTTTGGGACTCTGCAGAGAAAGTCTCTGCAGACTGCTGAATCCACACACGGGTTTAACTCTGGAAGTTGAGTGCACACATTGACAACCGTTCTGTTAGATAGCTGCGTTTTGGATTTAGAAGCAGATATTTCCCTGTGCTTACTGCTGTTTCTTCCATATGCCGGTAATGGGCTGAAAACGCCTGTTTTGGGACTCTGCAGAGAAAGTCTCTGCAGACTGCCGAATCCACACACGGGTTTAACTCTGGAAGTTGAGTGCACACATTGACAACCGTTCTGTTAGATAGCTGCGTTTTGGATTTAGAAGCAGATATTTCCCTGTGCTTACTGCTGTTTCTTCCATATGCCGGTAATGGGCTGAAAACGCCTGTTTTGGGACTCTGCAGAGAAAGTCTCTGCAGACTGCTGAATCCACACACGGGATTTAACTCTGGAAGTTGAGTGCACACATTGACAACCGTTCTGTTAGATAGCTGCGTTTTGGATTTAGAAGCAGATATTTCCCTGTGCTTACTGCTGTTTCTTCCATATGCCGGTAATGGGCTGAAAACGCCTGTTTTGGGACTCTGCAGAGAAAGTCTCTGCAGACTGCTGAATCCACACACGGGTTTAACTCTGGAAGTTGAGTGCACACATTGACAACCGTTCTGTTAGATAGCTGCGTTTTGGATTTAGAAGCAGATATTTCCCTGTGCTTACTGCTGTTTCTTCCATATGCCGGTAATGGGCTGGAAAACGCCTGTTTTGGGACTCTGCAGAGAAAGTCTCTGCAGACTGCTGAATCCACACACGGGTTTAACTCTGGAAGTTGAGTGCACACATTGACAACCGTTCTGTTAGATAGCTGCGTTTTGGATTTAGAAGCAGATATTTCCCTGTGCTTACTGCTGTTTCTTCCATATGCCGGTAATGGGCTGAAAACGCCTGTTTTGGGACTCTGCAGAGAAAGTCTCTGCAGACTGCTGAATCCACACACGGGTTTAACTCTGGAAGTTGAGTGCACACATTGACAACCGTTCTGTTAGATAGCTGCGTTTTGGATTTAGAAGCAGATATTTCCCTGTGCTTACTGCTGTTTCTTCCATATGCCGGTAATGGGCTGAAAACGCCTGTTTTGGGACTCTGCAGAGAAAGTCTCTGCAGACTGCTGAATCCACACACGGGTTTAACTCTGGAAGTTGAGTGCACACATTGACAACCGTTCTGTTAGATAGCTGCGTTTTGGATTTAGAAGCAGATATTTCCCTGTTGCTTACTGCTGTTTCTTCCATATGCCGGTAATGGGCTGAAAACGCCTGTTTTGGGACTCTGCAGAGAAAGTCTCTGCAGACTGCTGAATCCACACACGGGTTTAACTCTGGAAGTTGAGTGCACACATTGACAACCGTTCTGTTAGATAGCTGCGTTTTGGATTTAGAAGCAGATATTTCCCTGTGCTTACTGCTGTTTCTTCCATATGCCGGTAATGGGCTGAAAACGCCCTGTTTTGGGACTCTGCAGAGAAAGTCTCTGCAGACTGCTGAATCCACACACGGGTTTAACTCTGGAAGTTGAGTGCACACATTGACAACCGTTCTGTTAGATAGCTGCGTTTTGGATTTAGAAGCAGATATTTCCCTGTGCTTACTGCTGTTTCTTCCATATGCCGGTAATGGGCTGAAAACGCCTGTTTTGGGACTCTGCAGAGAAAGTCTCTGCAGACTGCCGAATCCACACACGGGTTTAACTCTGGAAGTTGAGTGCACACATTGACAACCGTTCTGTTAGATAGCTGCGTTTTGGATTTAGAAGCAGATATTTCCCTGTGCTTACTGCTGTTTCTTCCATATGCCGGTAATGGGCTGAAAACGCCTGTTTTGGGACTCTGCAGAGAAAGTCTCTGCAGACTGCCGAATCCACACACGGGTTTAACTCTGGAAGTTGAGTGCACACATTGACAACCGTTCTGTTAGATAGCTGCGTTTTGGATTTAGAAGCAGATATTTCCCTGTGCTTACTGCTGTTTCTTCCATATGCCGGTAATGGGCTGAAAACGCCTGTTTTGGGACTCTGCAGAGAAAGTCTCTGCAGACTGCTGAATCCACACACGGGTTTAACTCTGGAAGTTGAGTGCACACATTGACAACCGTTCTGTTAGATAGCTGCGTTTTGGATTTAGAAGCAGATATTTCCCTGTGCTTACTGCTGTTTCTTCCATATGCCGGTAATGGGCTGAAAACGCCTGTTTTGGGACTCTGCAGAGAAAGTCTCTGCAGACTGCCGAATCCACACACGGGTTTAACTCTGGAAGTTGAGTGCACACATTGACAACCGTTCTGTTAGATAGCTGCGTTTTGGATTTAGAAGCAGATATTTCCCTGTGCTTACTGCTGTTTCTTCCATATGCCGGTAATGGGCTGAAAACGCCTGTTTTGGGGACTCTGCAGAGAAAGTCTCTGCAGACTGCTGAATCCACACACGGGTTTAACTCTGGAAGTTGAGTGCACACATTGACAACCGTTCTGTTAGATAGCTGCGTTTTGGATTTAGAAGCAGATATTTCCCTGTGCTTACTGCTGTTTCTTCCATATGCCGGTAATGGGCTGAAAACGCCTGTTTTGGGACTCTGCAGAGAAAGTCTCTGCAGACTGCTGAATCCACACACGGGTTTAACTCTGGAAGTTGAGTGCACACATTGACAACCGTTCTGTTAGATAGCTGCGTTTTGGATTTAGAAGCAGATATTTCCCTGTGCTTACTGCTGTTTCTTCCATATGCCGGTAATGGGCTGAAAACGCCTGTTTTGGGACTCTGCAGAGAAAGTCTCTGCAGACTGCTGAATCCACACACGGGTTTAACTCTGGAAGTTGAGTGCACACATTGACAACCGTTCTGTTAGATAGCTGCGTTTTGGATTTAGAAGCAGATATTTCCCTGTGCTTACTGCTGTTTCTTCCATATGCCGGTAATGGGCTGAAAACGCCTGTTTTGGGGACTCTGCAGAGAAAGTCTCTGCAGACTGCTGAATCCACACACGGGTTTAACTCTGGAAGTTGAGTGCACACATTGACAACCGTTCTGTTAGATAGCTGCGTTTTGGATTTAGAAGCAGATATTTCCCTGTGCTTACTGCTGTTTCTTCCATATGCCGGTAATGGGCTGAAAACGCCTGTTTTGGGACTCTGCAGAGAAAGTCTCTGCAGACTGCTGAATCCACACACGGTTTAACTCTGGAAGTTGAGTGCACACATTGACAACCGTTCTGTTAGATAGCTGCGTTTTGGATTTAGAAGCAGATATTTCCCTGTGCTTACTGCTGTTTTCTTCCATATGCCGGTAATGGGCTGAAAACGCCTGTTTTGGGACTCTGCAGAGAAAGTCTCTGCAGACTGCTGAATCCACACACGGGTTTAACTCTGGAAGTTGAGTGCACACATTGACAACCGTTCTGTTAGATAGCTGCGTTTTGGATTTAGAAGCAGATATTTCCCTGTGCTTACTGCTGTTTCTTCCATATGCCGGTAATGGGCTGAAAACGCCTGTTTTGGGACTCTGCAGAGAAAGTCTCTGCAGACTGCTGAATCCACACACGGGTTTAACTCTGGAAGTTGAGTGCACACATTGACAACCGTTCTGTTAGATAGCTGCGTTTTGGATTTAGAAGCAGATATTTCCCTGTGCTTACTGCTGTTTCTTCCATATGCCGGTAATGGGCTGAAAACGCCTGTTTTGGGACTCTGCAGAGAAAGTCTCTGCAGACTGCTGAATCCACACACGGGTTTAACTCTGGAAGTTGAGTGCACACATTGACAACCGTTCTGTTAGATAGCTGCGTTTTGGATTTAGAAGCAGATATTTCCCTGTGCTTACTGCTGTTTCTTCCATATGCCGGTAATGGGCTGAAAACGCCTGTTTTGGGACTCTGCAGAGAAAGTCTCTGCAGACTGCTGAATCCACACACGGGTTTAACTCTGGAAGTTGAGTGCACACATTGACAACCGTTCTGTTAGATAGCTGCGTTTTGGATTTAGAAGCAGATATTTCCCTGTGCTTACTGCTGTTTCTTCCATATGCCGGTAATGGGCTGAAAACGCCTGTTTTGGGACTCTGCAGAGAAAGTCTCTGCAGACTGCTGAATCCACACACGGGTTTAACTCTGGAAGTTGAGTGCACACATTGACAACCGTTCTGTTAGATAGCTGCGTTTTGGATTTAGAAGCAGATATTTCCCTGTGCTTACTGCTGTTTCTTCCATATGCCGGTAATGGGCTGAAAACGCCTGTTTTGGGACTCTGCAGAGAAAGTGTTTGCAGACTGCTGAATCCACACACGGGTTTAACTCTGGAAGTTGAGTGCACACATTGACAACCGTTCTGTTAGATAGCTGCGTTTTGGATTTAGAAGCAGATATTTCCCTGTGCTTACTGCTGTTTCTTCCATATGCCGGTAATGGGCTGAAAACGCCTGTTTTGGGACTCTGCAGAGAAAGTGTTTGCAGACTGCTGAATCCACACACGGGTTTAACTCTGGAAGTTGAGTGCACACATTGACAACCGTTCTGTTAGATAGCTGCGTTTTGGATTTAGAAGCAGATATTTCCCTGTGCTTACTGCTGTTTCTTCCATATGCCGGTAATGGGCTGAAAACGCCTGTTTTGGGACTCTGCAGAGAAAGTCTCTGCAGACTGCTGAATCCACACACGGGTTTAACTCTGGAAGTTGAGTGCACACATTGACAACCGTTCTGTTAGATAGCTGCGTTTTGGATTTAGAAGCAGATATTTCCCTGTGCTTACTGCTGTTTCTTCCATATGCCGGTAATGGGCTGAAAACGCCTGTTTTGGGACTCTGCAGAGAAAGTCTCTGCAGACTGCTGAATCCACACACGGGTTTAACTCTGGAAGTTGAGTGCACACATTGACAACCGTTCTGTTAGATAGCTGCGTTTTGGATTTAGAAGCAGATATTTCCCTGTGCTTACTGCTGTTTCTTCCATATGCCGGTAATGGGCTGAAAACGCCTGTTTTGGGACTCTGCAGAGAAAGTCTCTGCAGACTGCTGAATCCACACACGGGTTTTAACTCTGGAAGTTGAGTGCACACATTGACAACCGTTCTGTTAGATAGCTGCGTTTTGGATTTAGAAGCAGATATTTCCCTGTGCTTACTGCTGTTTCTTCCATATGCCGGTAATGGGCTGAAAACGCCTGTTTTGGGACTCTGCAGAGAAAGTCTCTGCAGACTGCTGAATCCACACACGGGTTTAACTCTGGAAGTTGAGTGCACACATTGACAACCGTTCTGTTAGATAGCTGCGTTTTGGATTTAGAAGCAGATATTTCCCTGTGCTTACTGCTGTTTCTTCCATATGCCGGTAATGGGCTGAAAACGCCTGTTTTGGGGACTCTGCAGAGAAAGTCTCTGCAGACTGCTGAATCCACACACGGGTTTAACTCTGGAAGTTGAGTGCACACATTGACAACCGTTCTGTTAGATAGCTGCGTTTTGGATTTAGAAGCAGATATTTCCCTGTGCTTACTGCTGTTTCTTCCATATGCCGGTAATGGGCTGAAAACGCCTGTTTTGGGACTCTGCAGAGAAAGTCTCTGCAGACTGCTGAATCCACACACGGGTTTAACTCTGGAAGTTGAGTGCACACATTGACAACCGTTCTGTTAGATAGCTGCGTTTTGGATTTAGAAGCAGATATTTCCCTGTGCTTACTGCTGTTTCTTCCATATGCCGGTAATGGGCTGAAAACGCCTGTTTTGGGACTCTGCAGAGAAAGTCTCTGCAGACTGCTGAATCCACACACGGGTTTAACTCTGGAAGTTGAGTGCACACATTGACAACCGTTCTGTTAGATAGCTGCGTTTTGGATTTAGAAGCAGATATTTCCCTGTGCTTACTGCTGTTTCTTCCATATGCCGGTAATGGGCTGAAAACGCCTGTTTTGGGACTCTGCAGAGAAAGTCTCTGCAGACTGCTGAATCCACACACGGGTTTAACTCTGGAAGTTGAGTGCACACATTGACAACCGTTCTGTTAGATAGCTGCGTTTTGGATTTAGAAGCAGATATTTCCCTGTGCTTACTGCTGTTTCTTCCATATGCCGGTAATGGGCTGAAAACGCCTGTTTTGGGACTCTGCAGAGAAAGTCTCTGCAGACTGCTGAATCCACACACGGGTTTAACTCTGGAAGTTGAGTGCACACATTGACAACCGTTCTGTTAGATAGCTGCGTTTTGGATTTAGAAGCAGATATTTCCCTGTGCTTACTGCTGTTTCTTCCATATGCCGGTAATGGGCTGAAAACGCCTGTTTTGGGACTCTGCAGAGAAAGTCTCTGCAGACTGCTGAATCCACACACGGGTTTAACTCTGGAAGTTGAGTGCACACATTGACAACCGTTCTGTTAGATAGCTGCGTTTTGGATTTAGAAGCAGATATTTCCCTGTGCTTACTGCTGTTTCTTCCATATGCCGGTAATGGGCTGAAAACGCCTGTTTTGGGACTCTGCAGAGAAAGTCTCTGCAGACTGCTGAATCCACACACGGGTTTAACTCTGGAAGTTGAGTGCACACATTGACAACCGTTCTGTTAGATAGCTGCGTTTTGGATTTAGAAGCAGATATTTCCCTGTGCTTACTGCTGTTTCTTCCATATGCCGGTAATGGGCTGAAAACGCCTGTTTTGGGACTCTGCAGAGAAAGTCTCTGCAGACTGCTGAATCCACACACGGGTTTAACTCTGGAAGTTGAGTGCACACATTGACAACCGTTCTGTTAGATAGCTGCGTTTTGGATTTAGAAGCAGATATTTCCCTGTGCTTACTGCTGTTTCTTCCATATGCCGGTAATGGGCTGAAAACGCCTGTTTTGGGACTCTGCAGAGAAAGTCTCTGCAGACTGCTGAATCCACACACGGGTTTAACTCTGGAAGTTGAGTGCACACATTGACAACCGTTCTGTTAGATAGCTGCGTTTTGGATTTAGAAGCAGATATTTCCCTGTGCTTACTGCTGTTTCTTCCATATGCCGGTAATGGGCTGAAAACGCCTGTTTTGGGACTCTGCAGAGAAAGTCTCTGCAGACTGCTGAATCCATACACGGGTTTTAACTCTGGAAGTTGAGTGCACACATTGACAACCGTTCTGTTAGATAGCTGCGTTTTGGATTTAGAAGCAGATATTTCCCTGTGCTTACTGCTGTTTCTTCCATATGCCGGTAATGGGCTGAAAACGCCTGTTTTGGGACTCTGCAGAGAAAGTCTCTGCAGACTGCTGAATCCACACACGGGTTTAACTCTGGAAGTTGAGTGCACACATTGACAACCGTTCTGTTAGATAGCTGCGTTTTGGATTTAGAAGCAGATATTTCCCTGTGCTTACTGCTGTTTCTTCCATATGCCGGGTAATGGGCTGAAAACGCCTGTTTTGGGACTCTGCAGAGAAAGTCTCTGCAGACTGCTGAATCCACACACGGGTTTAACTCTGGAAGTTGAGTGCACACATTGACAACCGTTCTGTTAGATAGCTGCGTTTTGGATTTAGAAGCAGATATTTCCCTGTGCTTACTGCTGTTTCTTCCATATGCCGTTAATGGGCTGAAAACGCCTGTTTTGGGACTCTGCAGAGAAAGTCTCTGCAGACTGCTGAATCCACACACCGGTTTAACTCTGGAAGTTGAGTGCACACATTGACAACCGTTCTGTTAGATAGCTGCGTTTTGGATTTAGAAGCAGATATTTCCCTGTGCTTACTGCTGTTTCTTCCATATGCCGGTAATGGGCTGAAAACGCCTGTTTTGGGACTCTGCAGAGAAAGTCTCTGCAGACTGCTGAATCCACACACGGGTTTAACTCTGGAAGTTGAGTGCACACATTGACAACCGTTCTGTTAGATAGCTGCGTTTTGGATTTAGAAGCAGATATTTCCCTGTGCTTACTGCTGTTTCTTCCATATGCCGGTAATGGGCTGAAAACGCCTGTTTTGGGACTCTGCAGAGAAAGTCTCTGCAGACTGCTGAATCCACACACGGGTTTAACTCTGGAAGTTGAGTGCACACATTGACAACCGTTCTGTTAGATAGCTGCGTTTTTGGATTTAGAAGCACATATTTCCCTGTGCTTACTGCTGTTTCTTCCATATGCCGGTAATGGGCTGAAAACGCCTGTTTTGGGACTCTGCAGAGAAAGTCTCTGCAGACTGCTGAATCCACACACCGGTTTTAACTCTGGAAGTTGAGTGCACACATTGACAACCGTTCTGTTAGATAGCTGCGTTTTGGATTTAGAAGCAGATATTTCCCTGTGCTTACTGCTGTTTCTTGCATATGCCGGTAATGGGCTGAAAACGCCTGTTTTGGGACTCTGCAGAGAAAGTCTCTGCAGACTGCTGAATCCACACACGGGTTTAACTCTGGAAGTTGAGTGCACACATTGACAACCGTTCTGTTAGATAGCTGCATTTTGGATTTAGAAGCAGATATTTCCCTGTGCTTACTGCTGTTTCTTCCATATGCCGGTAATGGGCTGAAAACGCCTGTTTTGGGACTCTGCAGAGAAAGTGTTTGCAGACTGCTGAATCCACACACGGGTTTAACTCTGGAAGTTGAGTGCACACATTGACAACCGTTCTGTTAGATAGCTGCGTTTTGGATTTAGAAGCAGATACTTCCCTGTGCTTACTGCTGTTTCTTCCATATGCCGGTAATGGGCTGAAAACGCCTGTTTTGGGACTCTGCAGAGAAAGTCTCTGCAGACTGCTGAATCCACACACGGGTTTAACTCTGGAAGTTGAGTGCACACATTGACAACCGTTCTGTTAGATAGCTGCGTTTTTGGATTTAGAAGCAAATATTTCCCTGTGCTTACTGCTGTTTCTTCCATATGCCGGTAATGGGCTGAAAACGCCTGTTTTGGGACTCTGCAGAGAAAGTCTCTGCAGACTGCTGAATCCACACACGGGTTTAACTCTGGAAGTTGAGTGCACACATTGACAACCGTTCTGTTAGATAGCTGCGTTTTGGATTTAGAAGCAGATATTTCCCTGTGCTTACTGCTGTTTCTTCCATATGCCGGTAATGGGCTGAAAACGCCTGTTTTGGGACTCTGCAGAGAAAGTCTCTGCAGACTGCTGAATCCACACACGGGTTTAAACTCTGGAAGTTGAGTGCACACATTGACAACCGTTCTGTTAGATAGCTGCGTTTTGGATTTAGAAGCAGATATTTCCCTGTGCTTACTGCTGTTTCTTCCATATGCCGGTAATGGGCTGAAAACGCCTGTTTTTGGGACTCTGCAGAGAAAGTCTCTGCAGACTGCTGAATCCACACACGGGTTTAACTCTGGAAGTTGAGTGCACACATTGACAACCGTTCTGTTAGATAGCTGCGTTTTGGATTTAGAAGCAGATATTTCCCTGTGCTTACTGCTGTTTCTTCCATATGCCGGTAATGGGCTGAAAACGCCTGTTTTGGGACTCTGCAGAGAAAGTCTCTGCAGACTGCTGAATCCACACACGGGTTTAACTCTGGAAGTTGAGTGCACACATTGACAACCGTTCTGTTAGATAGCTGCGTTTTGGATTTAGAAGCAGATATTTCCCTGTGCTTACTGCTGTTTCTTCCATATGCCGGTAATGGGCTGAAAACGCCTGTTTTGGGACTCTGCAGAGAAAGGTCTCTGCAGACTGCTGAATCCACACACGGGTTTAACTCTGGAAGTTGAGTGCACACATTGACAACCGTTCTGTTAGATAGCTGCGTTTTGGATTTAGAAGCAGATATTTCCCTGTGCTTACTGCTGTTTCTTCCATATGCCGGTAATGGGCTGAAAACGCCTGTTTTGGGACTCTGCAGAGAAAGTCTCTGCAGACTGCTGAATCCACACACGGGTTTAACTCTGGAAGTTGAGTGCACACATTGACAACCGTTCTGTTAGATAGCTGCGTTTTGGATTTAGAAGCAGATATTTCCCTGTGCTTACTGCTGTTTCTTGCATATGCCGGTAATGGGCTGAAAACGCCTGTTTTGGGACTCTGCAGAGAAAGTCTCTGCAGACTGCTGAATCCACACACGGGTTTTAACTCTGGAAGTTGAGTGCACACATTGACAACCGTTCTGTTAGATAGCTGCGTTTTGGATTTAGAAGCAGATATTTCCCTGTGCTTACTGCTGTTTCTTGCATATGCCGGTAATGGGCTGAAAACGCCTGTTTTGGGACTCTGCAGAGAAAGTCTCTGCAGACTGCTGAATCCACACACGGGTTTAACTCTGGAAGTTGAGTGCACACATTGACAACCGTTCTGTTAGATAGCTGCATTTTGGATTTAGAAGCAGATATTTCCCTGTGCTTACTGCTGTTTCTTCCATATGCCGGTAATGGGCTGAAAACGCCTGTTTTGGGACTCTGCAGAGAAAGTCTCTGCAGACTGCTGAATCCACACACGGGTTTAACTCTGGAAGTTGAGTGCACACATTGACAACCGTTCTGTTAGATAGCTGCGTTTTGGATTTAGAAGCAGATACTTCCCTGTGCTTACTGCTGTTTCTTCCATATGCCGGTTAATGGGCTGAAAACGCCTGTTTTGGGACTCTGCAGAGAAAGTCTCTGCAGACTGCTGAATCCACACACGGGTTTAACTCTGGAAGTTGAGTGCACACATTGACAACCGTTCTGTTAGATAGCTGCGTTTTGGATTTAGAAGCAAATATTTCCCTGTGCTTACTGCTGTTTCTTCCATATGCCGGTAATGGCTGAAAACGCCTGTTTTGGGACTCTGCAGAGAAAGTCTCTGCAGACTGCTGAATCCACACACGGGTTTAACTCTGGAAGTTGAGTGCACACATTGACAACCGTTCTGTTAGATAGCTGCGTTTTGGATTTAGAAGCAGATATTTCCCTGTGCTTACTGCTGTTTCTTCCATATGCCGGTAATGGGCTGAAAACGCCTGTTTTGGGACTCTGCAGAGAAAGTCTCTGCAGACTGCTGAATCCACACACGGTTTAACTCTGGAAGTTGAGTGCACACATTGACAACCGTTCTGTTAGATAGCTGCGTTTTTGGATTTAGAAGCAGATATTTCCCTGTGCTTACTGCTGTTTCTTCCATATGCCGGTAATGGGCTGAAAACGCCTGTTTTGGGACTCTGCAGAGAAAGTCTCTGCAGACTGCTGAATCCACACACGGGTTTAACTCTGGAAGTTGAGTGCACACATTGACAACCGTTCTGTTAGATAGCTGCGTTTTGGATTTAGAAGCAGATATTTCCCTGTGCTTACTGCTGTTTCTTCCATATGCCGGTAATGGGCTGAAAACGCCTGTTTTGGGACTCTGCAGAGAAAGTCTCTGCAGACTGCTGAATCCACACACGGGTTTAACTCTGGAAGTTGAGTGCACACATTGACAACCGTTCTGTTAGATAGCTGCGTTTTGGATTTAGAAGCAGATATTTCCCTGTGCTTACTGCTGTTTCTTCCATATGCCGGTAATGGGCTGAAAACGCCTGTTTTGGGACTCTGCAGAGAAAGTCTCTGCAGACTGCTGAATCCACACACGGGTTTAACTCTGGAAGTTGAGTGCACACATTGACAACCGTTCTGTTAGATAGCTGCGTTTTGGATTTAGAAGCAGATATTTCCCTGTGCTTACTGCTGTTTCTTCCATATGCCGGTAATGGGCTGAAAACGCCTGTTTTGGGACTCTGCAGAGAAAGTCTCTGCAGACTGCTGAATCCACACACGGGTTTAACTCTGGAAGTTGAGTGCACACATTGACAACCGTTCTGTTAGATAGCTGCGTTTTGGATTTAGAA